>NC_143399.1:112959287-113111602 GCF_052110815.1 Crocodylus siamensis
ACATTCTACCTGTGTTAGAGTAGCACCTACTGGCCAACACCCACTCTGCTAGGTACTATACAAACATAACAGATAGCCACAAACGTTAACAGAACTGGCCCCTTTTCCTAGAAAGCTTGTAAACCTAAGACACATACAGACATTTAGTTTCTACTGGGAGAGTTGCTGTTCTCCCCATAGAAACCATAAGTGTACAATCATTCAAGATTTTTCTCCCAGAGCAAAAACAGCCCACTCCAGGAGGAAAATAACTCAGGAGCAATCAAAGTTAAGTGGCTCCCAGAAGAGTTTCTCTTGGGACAGTGAACTTCTGTACATGTACCCTTTGAGGAAAGTCGCAGCATAGCTCTCTAGCATCCCAGTGTGCTTTGCTCCCATCTCTCTCCCCTCTCCAGTGAGACAGTGTTCACTTGGGTTAGACTCTCTTGATCCAACCAAGCAGGGAGCCCCTTCATAATCCTCACATTGTGTTGCAGGGAGACACAGGCTGCAAAGCAGTCTGGTCAGCCATTCAGGGCTGCCTTGTGCACTGCTGTCATGTGCCATCAGGCACATTGGGCAGCCTACAGAGTACAGTGACCCATGTGTATAGCCCCTACCTCCCCCCAGTTGTGCAGCACCTCAGCATTCAAACATCTGTTCAGATAAGTTTTTCTAGGAAAATAAACTTGGGAGAATTCTTATTAGACCACATGCATATATTCAGTTTCTCCTGGGAGAGTTGCTACTGTCCCAGTAGAAACCACAAGTGTACAGGCATTCAGGATTTTTCCGCTAGAACAGAAAAATAGCCACTCCAAGAAAAAAAACAACCTTGGAACAACCACGGTTAAATAGCTCCTAGGACAGTTGCTCCTGGGACAGCAAACCTTTGTATAAGTACCTTCTGAAGGAAGCTGCAGCCCTGTCCTCCAGCATCCCAGCATTTGTTCCCAGCCTTCACATAGATCCAGCGTGCAAATCAGAGCTGTCCTGTATAGTACTGTCATCTCTTGTCAAGCAGACTGGCCGCCTGTAAAGCAAGTGGAGCTGTGTGCATGGGGTCTCCCTGACTTTGCAGAATCTTAGCATCTGAACACCTGTTCATGCGTCTTCAGGTAAGTATTTCTTCCAGGAAAACAAACCCAAGAGAATTCTCCCTGATCATCTGATCATGTGTACAGAGCCTAGTCTTAAAGTGTCTCACTTCGCCTTCTACTCTAGAGAAAAGGTGGTTGGGAATACAGGGAAACTTGCTGTGAAACATCTTAATCTCTCTCAAAAGCCAACTTATAAAGCCCAAAAGCATATAAAATAGTTTACACTACCTTTTGGCTATGCTGTCATCTATGGGATCAATAATATTTACTTCTTTTCCACTATTTTTGTTTAAAGCTTCTGTAACATTCATAGATACCCTTTCTTATTGTACCCTGGACAACAATCATGATACATTTTTACTAGCTGCGCAGGAGTTGACTTTTTATACTGATGTTGTCACACAATTAGTGCAGAATCTAATATATGTACAATACAAGCCATTTGTGATTAAAGAAAAAACTCTTCTACAAAACTTCTACTTCACAAATAAATGTGTTTAAACTCCACCTCTTCTCTTTTCACCCTGCATCTACTATATTTATACTTTTTGTTTTGTTCTCCTTTTTTAATGAGTTCACACTAAATAACAATAGCAGTTACATTTGAAAAATTCACTAGTATAGCTGCTAGCACAGTTCAAGAAAGAGGGCGTATTTTTCTCAAAACAAAAAGAGTATTTTAACGCTCTTTCTCTGGTAGTATTGCTTCTTGAGGCTAATGCTAACCATTATAAGACCCTGTTTCCAAATATTTATAGTTCGGCAAAAGTTATAAGCTGAAACTTTCCATGCCAGACAACCACCTCAGACTAAATAATTCAGCTCTATCCAAGAACAGGGCTTGGTTATATTGTTTTACTCAGGTTAAAAAAAAAATTACACACACACATGCACACACACACACACATTGAACAGATCCGGCACCTCCATGCTTTGAAACAGGAACTGCTTGATTATGCTGGTACCTGGCACATAAGTTTGCAGTCTAGACATGTATGTACAATCTTGTCTACTCTGAAAAATCACAGATCCTTGGTGTCTCAAATTGAGCAACAGAACTTAAACAGACAATTTTGACCTTCCTTTTCCATAGTACTGTTGCTCAGCTACAAATGCAGATACATACCGTCTACTTGTCTTGATGTGGAAGATAAATTAATATTAATGTCTGGGAAGCACTTAGGCACCAAAGAAAAGCCCAAGAGGAAATTAATAATTCTGTCCACAGAGCATGGTTTGAATAACAAGTTATATATAAAGCCTAGTGCCATATGTTAACAATGAGGAAAGAGAAATACTGAGGAACAGCTAACAAATTGAGTAATGCCAATCTTTGTCTACTGATGGAGATAGGGGTTCCATGTAAATATAGTGTTTGGTATATGTAAACACCTGGATCCTTTTATAAAAAGAAATCACAACCCATCTGTAAAATCACAGTATTTGAGAATTCAAAGTTGCTGTTGACACATCAGAATACAGGTCATTATCATAAAATAATTATAATACTGTGATACAAAACACCAGCTATGGCTGCTGCTATGCCATTGCCTTCTAGGGCAAGGTAACATATATTTCTGGCTGCAGGAGAGTTCCTGGAAATGGCTACTATCCTGAACAGATGCCAGAATCAGTTTAGGGGCACCAAGACTACTCACCTACAGTGTAAGTTTGTGGACAGATGCCACTTTCAGCTACTTTAAAAGTGGGGGAAGGGGCATAGTTGCTTCTCAGAAGTACACATTAGCTGCATGAGCCTGTGACAGAGTAAATTTAAGACTCTATTTATCTATTAATTTACAAACATGAGAGTTCACAAAATATAAGGTACAACATCACACCACTTACAGCACAAGAACGTCAAAGATAAACTTAATCCCAAGGGGAAACCCCAATGCCCCTTGTGCCTTTTCCCAAAGCATTCAAGGAAGCTTGTAATTTCAGGGAGGCGCTCCCTGTGGGACCTCTACTTTCAGGAACACTTAACTAACCAGGGGGGACTCCCCCACCCCATGGGAATCCTTTTTCCCTGCAACTCACAGCTCCCAGGCCTGGAGGGTGGCCCTCCTCTGCACCAGGCTGCTCTCTCGCCTATGGTAAACTTTGGGGAGGAAGTAGGGGGAGGGGGTTGCTATCCCCTGTAACAAAACTGTGTTATGCAGGGCTTCTGAGGCCTCTGGCTGGGCCCTGCCCACTGGCTCAGCAGCCCAAATACCAGCTGACTTCCTGGACTCAACCTTTTGCTATGGTTGGGAGGCCTGGGCTGCCTCGTGCAGCACCGGAGCTTGGTCCACTCCTGGACTATCCGTGAAGCGCCTTCTGCACCAAGTTCCCAGCCTCATGCCAGGGGTTGGAGACCTGAGCCACCCAAGCGGCTCCAAAGATTCTGCTCCATGCTCCAGCCTGTGCATCATGTCTCTGGCCACACACCAGAGTTTGCAGACCCAAGCCACCCAGGCAGCTCCCAGGCTCTGGATGCCATACACCATGCTGCATACTGAGAGCCTAGCTGCTGGAGCCATCTGCCATTTCCCGCCAATGGAAGTCTTCAGGGGCTCTTCTGGGCTACTGCTTCACTCTGATGAGCAGCTCTCCCCAGCTCTTCTAAGCCCGGCTCTTCTCTCTTCTCCACCCCTGCTGCATCTCCCTGTGTGCTGGGCATGAAGCTCCTTTTATTCTCTTTGGGAGGCTCCGCCTCTGAAGTTCTGCTGGATCAGCAGAGTGCAGCCTTGAACAAGGTCTGAGGCTTCTTTCCTTTTTTTTCCTCTTTGCCCCAGCAGGGTGGGGGCAAGCCCCTCCTAACAGTTATCTGATTGGTGGATGGGCTCCAATCATGAAGAGGATTCTCTGAGCCTGGACATGCTGGGCTGCATCGGTAAGTTCACTACACTAACGTGTGCACCCAGCCGTATGTATATTTTGTCTGCTACCACCTTGGGAAATCACCTTCATTTTTAATCATGCAGAGCATCGTCTTCCCTCTGACCATTGCAAAGTACCACTAAAAAAAAAATCAATGGCGTTCCAATCAAAATAAAGGTTAGAAAAACAATGGACCATAGTATTACTAAGAAAATCAAGTGGGGAAGTTGCATATGGAAGGGAAGAGTTTTTTTAATATAGCCAGGATACTATGTGATGCTAAATAAAGTTTCCACTTAGGGAGTTTCCAAAAGACATTAGGAGGTTATTGGCCTCTGCCAGGAATATACAAGTTAGTCTGGTTTTTGCATCATTGCTGAGGCATCTAAATTCAGGGAAAGTATTTTCTTCTTTAAAACTGGACTACAGTTGTTGAACAAGAAAAATTAGAAAAACAGGGAGTTCCCAGTAACTGAGAAAAATAGAGAAGGAATTCAATTAAAATCAGGCACGTACAGAGGGAGAAAACAATTTTTCCCCTGATTCCTCCCATATGCAACTGAAATGCATCTTCTCTTTATAAGCATCCAAGTTAAAGAGGTTTCTGCTGTATTAAAGACAGAAGAAATATCACAGAACTTCCACTATGTGACCTCTCCTACGTAAAGTTTCCTAAAGAAATTAGTTCACACTCAAACAGCTGTTTCAATCTACCATTTCAAAATAAGCAAGCTTGAGGTAAGTTGCTTGGGTCTGCACTGTATTAACTAGACTTGGATTTATAGTTAAAATAGAAAGCCTCATTGCTCCAACAAGGAGTATAATGAGGAATATAGATGGATAAAAAAGTGACTTATTGATTTCCTCCCCACCCCCACTTTCTGTGGAAAATTGATGAGAAGTCATGAACATTTTTTATGGCAAATTTCAGGGTTTGGGTGCAAGGCAGTAGGAGGGGACCCTTCCAAAATACTGCATTTCTTAAAATCAAACTAGAGTCCTTCTCATTTTTTTCTCTATAGGTGAGACTTTCTGGTCAGACTGCATCTCCCATGATCAATAGTCCTATTGACCCTCTTCATTAGGTGAGATGGTCATCCATGTTAGTTCTATGGTTTCAGTATATAATGAGATATGAAATCAGGATGCTCAGCCCATAAAGAAGAGGACCAATTCCTTCTCCTTCCACTTCAGATCTATCAAACGCAACATCTATCAAACCCAAGCCAATCTTGCCCTCATATTACTGAACATGGTAGCTTTGGTAAGCTAGCCATAATCAGACTCATTTTATCACTCATCATCAGCCTATATGACACACAGGAGTAAATGACCAATAACCCATGTGCAATTGCTCAGCTATCCTAAGTTCTTTTCTCATAAGCAGCTACTCAAACACTACTAGGGTAGGAAAAAAAATGCCCTTGAGTGTAGTTTCCACTGATCTATTTGTCCAAGGCCCTATAGCCAGCCAGAGCCTCACCTATAAAGAGAAGCATCAAACAGATTATCCAAGAACCAGGGTTTCAAAGAACAGAGGCATAACTAACAAGTTTTGTACCTTACGTAAAGTCCTGGTGGAAAGCAGGAAGATTAAGGTCAATCTTACCAATTAGTCCCAGAACACAGGGCTGTTGCTCCCATGACAGAGGCTCCCATTCTTGGTGGGGGCTGCCATTCCAGTGCCCCAGGCTGGTGCCTCACTCACCAGCCTCTAGATCTACTACTTCCTATGGATACAGATAGCTACTATTCAAATGTTTTAAAAAAGATCTAGGTCTTAATTAGGTCAAGACTGCCAATACCAGATGCCTCTACTGTCCTTGGCAATGCTATCCCTGTCTGGTGTATAACAGAGAAAGAGACTCCAGATTCTGCTGCACCTTAGGACTAGGTTCTGTTCCACCTATAAAGCATCTCTCCATCCTTGAACACTTGGGGCATTTATACATGTGCTCCCAGAGCTGCACCAATTAATGGTACCTGGAGCGTCATGTGTATCAGCATCCCCATGCTGAAAAATGGCACCGGATGCTTTGTACTAAAGCTTTTCAAATGAGCTTTAATTGAAAGTGCCACACCACCATTTTTCAGCATGGGGGTGCTAATACATATGATGCTGGAGGCTGTTGGAGCCCGTTAATTTCCACTCTTCAGCAGACTCAATCACGTATGCTCCGACACTTTGGAATTACAGCGCATCAGAGCAGGCTCCCTGCACATGTATAGGAGCCCTCAATTCCATTCTACCCTGTTCAAGTTCCTGAAAATCCATTAATGCTTTAGTTTAACACACTGCCATCTGACCTTTAAGACTGAGTCACAGAATATCAGTGAAGAAAAGGACCCACTTTTTGTATTAACAGTTTCTTCCAGAGACTTGAGCAGGGTAGAATAGAATTGCACTTGAGCTCCTAACTATGTTTAGAAGCTCAATAGATGGAAGAGAATGCTTGACCCTGACTGGGTAGTGGCTGGCTATCTGTCTTCACTGGCATCAGATGAGGTGTATACACCCAGAGCAAAGCCACAGAGGCTTTGTTTGATTTGGTTTTGTTAATGTAACTTGTAATTTCAACAAGTGATAAAGATGGACTAGAAAGCCCCAGGCAAAGCATAGTTGTTGGCAAAGGAGGAAATGCGCTTTGGGAATAAAGATTAAGCTTTCTCTGCTCTGTTTCATCTTGCCCTCAGATAAAATCACTTCAACAATAATTTGTGCTACATGTAGGCTTGCTTTTAATCTTGACCCTAATTAATGAGTAATAGTGAATTTTGTAGACTCTTACAAGAAAGCCTTTGAGCGATTGCCAAAGTTCAAAATTTGTTATGATTTAAGTCTGTGAGCTCCAGAACTAACAGTGGATAAAAAGTTTTCCTTTCCCGTTCCCTGCTTGTGAGAAAACTAAACATAGTACAGCTGCCTAGATTAAAAGGCAATCACTATATGGTGTTTTACTAGCTTCTGGTTTAGGAAAAATTTTGAGAGATGTTTATGGATCAATCCATGTCATTCTCTGCCCACCAAGTCACAGCATTCACAGATAAAATCACAGAATCTTTCATATTTCATTAATACAATGGGCCAGAATTTCTAGCCATATAAAATTGGCTACAAACTAAAGTCACTTTTGCAGCTGTCTACAGGGAGCTGCGTATGTGTACGGTGGGACTCAAAGGTCATGTAGGTGGGACTTCAACTCATTGCTTGACTGGATTGTTTGCACTTCAAATGGATGAATCAACAGATATTTTGAAGAGTGCAATTTTGTGGGGTTTTGTTTTTATCATGGTGGGATCAGGGTTTTGACTGGTGGGACGGAAGATGCAAAAGGTTGAGAACTGCTAATGCAAATAAATTTGGCTGAATATTTTCCAAATTTGCTGCTCAGATTAGAGTTTATTCTGTAGTACTAGATTTTGATGTTTTGCATCACAAAAGAATTGTAGATAAAATAGGGTTACTCCAGCTTTTCAATAATTAAATTAAGAATAGGGGCTGGCATAATTTCTCTGGATTTGTGATAGAAAAACACACATACAAAAAGTACTTCAACTGATTGAGGAGCTTCATTTTAATCTCTAGTTCTAGCCTGTAATTCCATTTGTGAAAAAATGCTCGTAAGAACAGAATTCCAAAGATATGTCTTTTCACCAGAAAGTTTGTGCATTTTATTCTTAATATGAAGTTTCCATTTCAAAGCATCATTTCTTCTTTTTGAAAGTAATAATCGGTAGTTCAAGCAAGATGGAAAAATACCATAGAGCACAACATACAGAATAGTGGGCTATTTTTTATTAAATAAACATGTAGATGACATATTTTGTCTTTGTTTTTAATTTACTGGAAGTTGCTGAGAACTTAAGTCCCACAAAAAATATTTTAAAACATAACAAAAGTTAATAAACATGTTATCTAAACACATGTTATTTTTGTAAAATTTGATATCAGAAAGCATTTAGACAAAACAAATTATTGTTAGCTTTTAAGGAGAACTAGCAACGAGACCAATTAAAATCTTGCTCACTTTTACCTCTGTGCATATAAAAACAAGTGGCTATACATGCAGAAAGTATGTATACATCCCTTGGTACACACATTAGGAAATCTGGCTGGCCCTTGATTATTGTACCCTCTGCATTTTTGAGGAAGAACCTGATGACTGTAAAAAACCATCTGCAGTCATTGCCTAAAAAAGCATGAGCAGGGCATTACATCAGTCAAAGAATGCTACAGGTCAACATAATTAACTAGAACCACTGCCTTATGGCTACTAAGGTGGATTCCCTAAGAAAATCTGTGTCTGAAGTTCACAGAATCACACCCCATTAATTTGAGCATAATTTTTCATAAGACCAAGGGTCAAATCAGGGGCCTTCAAATATACAAAATTAACAGAAAAATTGCAAGAGCTGGAACAGGAGACAGTTTTTGCCTAATAATCCTCACCCTTATAATTACAATAGAAAGAGAGTCAGCAAGAAAAGAGTGCACCTACACAACAAAATTGTTTCCATTTCAGAGTCGGAGCTGGAATAAGCAGATGGGACATGTTTTTCAGCAGTGCCATCAGGAACACAATGGCTGCAATATCAAGATGCCCCAAGAGATGTGCCTTTTCTAAACACAATGATGGATATTTAATAAACCTATAATAGCTTTATGTAGGCTGTTAAAGACTATGATCCATGGAAGAGACTCTGATGCTTATATTTTAAAATTTTATCCATCCACCTATGACAGACAGTGGGGAAGGATGGAAAGGAGGAGGGAGATGGAGACTTAAGCATGCAATTCCTCTCTTGCAATTAAGTATTTTAGTGGGATGAAAAATACAGGTATTCAAGACCATAACACCTGTATAACCCATTAAAATACTAAAAAAACCCCAAGATTTAGGAATTGCCAAACTGGATATAAATGGCATTTTTTCTTACCATATAGCATATCTAATAAATTGCAGCTCTGTGAAGGTCAGGGTTTGCAGATGAAGGTATTTCTGAAGAGCAATGCAGTCACTTTAATTTTAGTGCAAACAAGATTAATTAAACAAACCATAAGACAAGGTGAAACATATTTTAGTGTTTAATTAAAAATGTTGCATACAGTTAAACATTGGGGCCTAGAGAGAATCCCTACATTCAGATACCTTCAAATTTTAAAGACAGTGATATTAAAGACAGTGATATACAGATTTACAATATCCAAATAATTTTCTTTCAGTAGAAGCCAAACACTATAAAGTGATTAAAGTCAGTTTTTCTGCCTTTGATAGAGCAAGTAGAAAATTCATATTAATAATTTGAATGAAATCTGAGTCTCATTTCTGAACATTTCCTCAGAACCTTGTTAGCAGAGTGGTAGAGATGAAATATGCATCAAAGGCTCAGAGGTGTGAAGACTACCAAGTAGTGCATTAAGTCCTACAACGAAGAGGTAAAAGAAACACTGTCTACTTAAGATCCTCTTCCTTTTCCTGCTATTAATTTCTCATGCAAATAAGACCTGCATTTTTTTTACTTTGGCAATGTATTTTCTTCTGGAAAAATATTTAAAGATAATGAATGCTCAGACACAAGACCATTACACATTTATCTATTGGTTTTGTTTTTCCTTTGGCACTCAAGTAAATAGTCACTGATCAGACAAAAGTTACAAAAGTATGAACACATGTCTGTAGCTGAGTTTTTTCATTCCTATATTTAGAAACCCAACACAGATTTTTCTGCAGGCTAGACTGAAGAAGAAAGAGCTTTAATTTTATATAGAAGACTAGTAGGTAGTGATTAGTATGTATTGACACATCTGAAAAATGGGATGATTTAAAAGTCTTATAATGGAATTAAGTTTGTTTAGCCATTAAGTTCTTGGAATAAGGACAATTCAGGTGGGAGTTAAGTTCATCAGTGGTCTCAGTCTAGAGAGACACTCATAAGTTTAAAAATTAAAACATAGATGAGTGTAAAAATAAAACATTTACCCACATACTACATGTACTCACAGTGCCAATAACTATGGCTGCCAATTTTAGAAATTAGGCAGTCCTTAAAATATAGGGCAAAAAAAATGCTTTTGCATAAAGCTAAGGGGAAGGGAAAAAAGGATCCATTTATAAAAATTTTAAAAATATTAACCTTGATAGACAGGCATAGCAAAGCACCGTTATTTGATGTATAAGCAGGAGCCCAGCACCAGGAGATGGCCAAAGAGATGGAGTCTCTTTTGCCATTGTCTTCCTGACCATTCCCTGTCTCTAACAACTGCTCATCTTGAAAGTGCAGGGAGGGAGGTGGTGTGACCATAACAGAGTTTCAGGCCTGGGAGGGGAAATCAAGGCTGGTGGGGGTAAGGCTGAGGGAAAGGGGAGGGAAGCCTGGTGCAGGGTGTCATCAGGGGGTATCAGGCGAGTAAGGGACCCCTGGAGTGGGCACAGCATGATGTAAAACCATTGCTGCAAATCAAACAGGGTTGCCAAATCAAGAAACATTTTTTAAAAACTGATAATCTGCAAATTTTTTACTGACATTTTTTTTTTAAACTACAGTTGGTTAAACCCCTAAATTTGAACGCAACCCAAGTTACTGCCCTCCAAGGCCTGCCAGAAAGATTATCTTTTTATTATCTAAAACATATGTTATTAAAAACATGTCAGTAAAACTATTTTATTGTTAAAAAAAAGTTTGCAGATTGTCAATTAAAAAAAGGAGCTGGCAACCCTGCCAATAATGTATACAAATGTTCTCTCATACTATGAGTCTGCCACTTTCAAGAGCAATTTAAAAATACATTTCGTTTTCCTTAAAAGTGGAAAAAACTCAGCTACACACGTGGTAATACTTTTGTAACTTTTATCTGAGCAATGAATGTTTACTTGAAGGCCAAAAGAAAAGCAAAACCATTGGATAAATGTAAATAGTGTCTGCGAATTCGTTATCTTTAAACATTTTTCCAAAAGAAAATGCATTGCCAAGTAAAAAACTGCAGGTCTTATTTGCATGAGAAATTAAGCAGCATCTTAAAAAGGCAACACAACAGAAAACAAGATGCACTTGAACTGCAGAGAAAACAAAGAAAAGAGAACAACAGAAAATTGTAATTGTTATGATATCTTTGGCCTTGTACCAACATTACACTTTTACCAGTATAAGTGCTCAGAAAGCAGTTTAAACCCCTAATAGTACAGAAGTTCAGCATGCATACACTGGTTTAAAAATGGTAGAACCATGATTCAAGATAGACTTCAACTGATGTGCACTCAAAACAATCAACTTATATTAGACCAGTGCACTGAACCTTTACCAGATACACTATCGATTCAAGTTAGGTCACTTGCCGGCATCCCAGAGGCCTTTGCAGCTGGTCCCCTACTCAGAGCCTCAAGCTAGCATTCACCTTGCATTCAGCTGCTCTGACTGAGCACCCAGCTGGCTCATGCCCTGCAGCTGGGTCTGATTTCCTGGGACTAAGCCCACCTGCAGGGCTATGGGGGTCCCTGGGTGGGGGCCTTGCTGGCCTTGGCCATGGCAGGCAGCCTTCACAACTCCTCACCACAGAATGAACATGTGTTCTGTTCACTTCCAAACTAACCTACACTGCTTACAGAAACCTGCATAAGTTTGATTGATTCCGTCCATGGCTTTTTGGACATCTGGGGATCCTATACACATGCACAGAGCCTGCTCTTATGTGCTGGAAATCCAGTGAGTCAGAGCAGACTCGATGAATTGAGCCTGCTGGAGCATAGAAATTAATGCACTCCAACAGACTAACAACATGCATCCCTGTGCTGAAAAATGATGGTGGGGCACTTTAAACTAAAGCTCATTCAATGAGCTTTAGTTCAAAATGCCCCACCACCATTTTTCAGCACAGGAATGCTGATACACATGACACTTGGGCTTGCTTAAATAGCATGGCTCGTTAATTAAAGAGGCTCCCCCATGCCTCCCAGAGCACATGTAAAAATGTCCCTGTATTTACCCTTTAAGAATATGCATAGGTTACAGGTTATGGAGAATTACAGATGACTTTGCACTGAGAACCAGCATTAAAATTTAGTTGTATACAGCTATGCTGTAAGCATTTAAGGACAATTTTTGTGAACAAGCAGACAAATGAAGGATCAGCAGTACCTCCAAAAGAGAGTAAAGAATAAAAGTAATATTGCAATATTTAGTTTTGATTTAAACTAATTGTTCTTCAGCATTTCCTTCCGGGATGAACAATGCTACTATTCTCATGCAATCAAAAATGAATGAATGGATGTTAAGAAGCCTGTCAGGAAGGAACTTTGTTTTCTGTGTACCTGAAGTTTCAAAAGTAAAAAGCAGTTGGCAGGGGGGAACTGTGTCTTTACATGTATAAGTAACACAAGGTTTGCTCTGAACAGTTCGAGGTGCAGTTTTTCAGTAACCCCTGTACCTATCTCCTTGAAACTTGGCAGGCTTCATAGCCTCAGTAGGGGCTACTATTTGTGATAGAGGGCAGCTCTTGGGGCCAGATCTCCTGCCAGCCCACCCACCTGTCTCTCTGGGGCAGTCCTCCCAGTCTTTCCTGCCACAACTTTCTTGCTTCCATAAACTGGTGGTAAATGTGGGATACTGCCCATTACTACCCCGATGCCAGGGGGCACTGTCTGTTGCTCCAACTTTCCCTACACGGCAGCCTCGCAGATGGCATTAGAGTTCTTAGAGTCTCTGGTCCCACACTGGGTCCCATGATCCTCCAGTCTGGACCCCAACTGGATCCCTCCTATCAGGCGGCCTACTCCACCCTCATTCTGGGCTGCCTAGCTCCCTGTACTCTTCCCCCTCTTGGGTGTGCCCCTCCCAGACCTTTGGACACACAGGCCCTGGCCTCACCTCCAAGGCAAGTCAAAACCCCAGACCCTCAGTTCTGGGTGTCCCTCGCGGTGGGCCCCTGGCCCTTTTGACGATTCTGGTCCTGGCCTCAGCATTGACCAGTCCAGGCCTCAAGTCAGGCTTATAGTTTCATAGTAGGTAGGGTCGGAAGGGACCTGAGCAGATCATCAAGTCCGATCCCCTGCCGTGGGCAGGAAAGAATGCTGGAGTCAAACGACCTCAGCTCAGTGATTATCTAGCCTCCTTCTGAAGACCACTAGGGTAAAAGCAAGCACCACTTCCCTTGGAAATTGGTTCCAGATCCTAACTGCCCTGACTGTGAAGTAGTGCCTCCTGATATTTAGCCTGAATCTACCCTTGGTCAACTTATGGCCATTATTCCTCATTACTCCTGGTATTCTCCCATAGCCTGCTGGTCCTCCTTGCCCAGTCTGTAGATGGCCACTAGATCCCCTCTCAGGCTTCTCTTGTGGAGGCTGAACAGGTTCAGGTCCCATAGCCTCTGCTCATAGGGCCTGCCCTGCTGTCCCCGGATCATGCGAGTGGCCCTCCTCTGGACCTTCTCAATCCTGTCCACATCCCTCCTGAAGTGCTGCACCCACAACTGGATGCAGTACTCCAAGTGCAGCCTGACCAGTGTCACATACAGGGAGAGGATCACCTCCTTAGACCTGCTCATGATGCATCTGTGGATGCATGACAATGTGTGGTTAGCCTTCCTGACCACGTCCCCACATTGGCAGCCCATGTTCATTCTGGAACCAATAATGACACCAAGATCCTTTTCTGCCTCTGTGCTGACTAGAAGGGAGTTCCCCAGCCTGTAGCTATGCTGCTGGTTCTTCCTCCCCAGTTGCAGTACTTTGGTTCTTCCTCCCCAGTTGCAGAATCCCATCCTGTTTTCATCTGCCCACCCCTGTAATCTGTCTAGATATAGACAGTGTGCCCACTTCTCCCCACATTTTAGTGTCATCCACTAAAGCACATTCCCATGTAGATGCTTGTAAGTGTGATTTAAGAGTAGGGTAGCACATTTTGCCTTAGAGGAGTAAATTACATCAAGCTCAGGGCCCTGTAATATCTGTAACTTCCATACAGGGAGTTAATGTGAAGTAGCTAAAGACTTACAAATTAATTTTCAACGTAAAGCGTATTATTTTCACCATCTTGACAAGCCCAAGGTTTTCAATTTGGGGGACAAGTTTTTCTCTATTTTACCTTGCCGTAAGGTTGGAATAACTTTACTCTGCTGAGGTGAGACCAGAATACTGCATCCTATTTCAGACAGCTCCTTAAAACTCCCCAATAGTCAAAATATTTTATACTTGCTAAATACTTTTAATGGGCACAATAACATTTTTATAGCATTTTTCCTGTGATAACTAAATATTTTACATCAGAAATGTTTATTGGAAACAGTATATACGTACAATTTATGAAACATACTCAAAATATTTTTATGTATGGGTAAGCAGTTTGATTGTACTATCAAAACAATTCCCTGTTCTCTTTCCCCATCCCAGTGTCAATAATTAAACAAGCTGTTACCAATCCTAGATGAAGGTGAAATACTAGCCGTGTGTGTTTATATAACTCATGACAAAACACAATGGTTCATTTCCCAGGCTGCTCTCTAGAAAGCAATTAATTTGCTTGGAAAGCAATTAAAAATGTTCATGTCAGCATACCTTTGTTTACAATTCTTCAAAAAAGAAACGTGTATTTAAGTGCCTTCTGTTTACCAATTTGTGATTTTCCATGATATCTTCAAGATGTGCAGCTTGCAAAGGTAATCTTTGTCATGTGTACTGGCAAACTGAGATCAATCTATTTGGATTAGCTACCTCCATCTCAGAAACTGAGCTGTTGTTAAGTCAGTCATCCAAGAACCGTGCATGTTGGGTATGTATACACCTGAGATAAGATCCATTACTTGTTACTTTTGCTTCCAAGCAGGAAGACATCCATTAGTTCTAAGGAAATAAAAATAAATAATGAGTCTAAAAGCACATGCTAGTCCAAATTAAAAGTACAGACAAACAACATTTGCTATATAGTAAATTGACTTTATCACACAGTAAAAATAAAGAGCATATATGATACACATCCTCACTACATAGTAAATCATTTGGGTAAATCTAGAGTAAAGTTATCCATTGGGCCAGAGACAGGAATTACACATAAAACAATATAAGTGATCAGAAACTGGTTCAAATCTGTAACACTGCAGAAGATTGCTGCCCATTAACTGTTTTCAAAATGGCCAAAACCAGTTTCAGATAAACCTGGATGGACATAGTATCAGATTTAACTGATTTAGTTTAAATCAGTTTATTGAACTTTTGTCCCAGACCCCCTCCAAATTCAAGATAACTCACAGTCCCCCAGCATCCCAGGATGCTTTGCACCTCCCTTGCAAACCCCTACTCACAGGGTGGGTGAGCTAGCCTTGGTCCAAGCTGTCTGCTCCACCTGAGCGGGGAGCGGTGCTCTAGAACTCCCCCAACTTCTGGCCAGGGCTACTGCAGGCATGCGGCTGCATTTGCAGAATCAAAAGTGATCATCTGTTCACTTGTTTATTGGTTCAATCTATGCAGCTTAAACTAACCTACAAAGCTTGAATTGATTCAGCTTTGGGCTTTTTGACTGTCTGTACTTAGTCTTCAAAAATATACAATAGCATTACTATGTTGGAAAGTCATATGCAAATCTGTGCGTCTCCTTCCCGACCCAATTTCATCCCCCAGCTAGCCCTATACTCAGAGGAAACCAGCTAGCTTGCCAACTAGTGATGAGAACTATTACAGGTATTCAGCTTGAAAAAAAATTGGGCATGTGCCTCCTCCTACATAAAGAAAACATTTACTACAGAGTGGGTGTGTCTAGACGTGCATTTGATCCAAGATCAGTTTGCTTGCAAGTAAACTACTTGTGAGTAAATGCTCCTGAGCAGGCATCTACATATGCAGGGGCATGGCTGTAGATTTGCTGCTCTTACCAGCAAACTGGTGTCACTTCCTGTGGCACTGCAATGGGCTTCTGCCACCAGTCGGGTGAGCCTGAGGCTCTGGCTACAGCTTCCAGCATCCATCTTGAAAAGCCAGCCTCACTCGCTGCTCCCTGGCAAGCCACTTCCTTATCCAGGAGCAGCATACACAGTGCAGAGGCAGCACACAGCAGCTCTCTCCTCAGCACCTCTGCCTTCCCACATCATGGCTGCTCCAGCCCCTGCCCCACAGTGATGACTTGTGCCCTGGGCTCCTGCTGGTCCACCACACCAACTACTGGCTGGCCCACAGTCATTTTGGCCCTCCCAGCTTTCCCACCTGCCGAAACTGCCTGCCCAGCTGCAGCGCACCATCCCAGGCCACTGCCCAACTTGCCAGGCCCCAGCAGGGATGTTGATAATGGGCTGCTGGATGCCACTGCCAGGGCCACCTTCACCCTCCCTCATCCTCCAGCCCCACCACCTGTGGGCCCACTGAGCCAGCCAGGACTAGTAGCTGTATGTCATCCACCAGACCAGGGGTGACGAGCAGAACCCCCTCCTCCTCCCCCCAACAGAGCCCCTCCACCATCCACTCCACCTACCAACAATAAAACACCCTCTCCATATTTACAATGTGGTTTGTTTGCTGTCCCAGGGTAGTGGGTCATGGGGTAGGGGCACCTAGGGGATGGAGCCCAGGGACAGACAACCAGCATCCTGGCCTCTGGCCATTCCCCTGTGGGTGTGCATGCCATGTTGCACCTAGTGGGCGGGGGACCCACCTGGGGGTGACAGTGGCCAGTGGACCCCGGGTTTGGGTGCCTCCCCATCCAGCAGCTGGTGTCCAGGGCCTGTAGGGTCAGTGTGAAGTCCTGGCACTACTGCAGGCAGCTCTGGCTGTGCAACCATGAGGAGATGGGGCAAGTGGTGGGCCTGGTCCCAGGCAGAGGGTCTAAGTGGTGGGGGACTGAGGGGGGAGCCAGGCCAGGGGCTCCTGGCTAGTAAAGGTGATACTGGGCCTCCACCCAGGCCCATGGTGAGATCTGCTGCTGCGTGGCGGGTGGCTTCCAGGAGGCAGGTGGGGCTAGGGTTGGGGGCCAGGCAGCAGCCAACTTGAAGACAATCACCAGGGCCAGAATGGTGTCCAGCACCAGGACATTCTGGTCCTGCAGGGCCTGCACCTGGAACTCCCAGTCCACCCGATAGAATCCTGCATCTTTCACCAGTCCTGTGCCTTCTCATGCCAGTCCTATGCCTCCTCATGGGCCATATTCTCCATCTGCCTGGTGTGTGCCCACCAGATAGTCTTGTGATGCCATCACCAGCTAATCCAGGAGGACAGTATGGTCATGGATCCTCCTCTGGTGGGGCTGACACATCCACAGGGCCCCACCTGTGGGTGATAGCAACCCTGATCCCACATCCTGGCTGCTAACTGCGACCTATCCCTCACATGCAGCTGAAAAGCCTGAAAAGCCATAAGAAAGATGCTATTTGTGAGAGTTTACAACATTTTCTGAGATAAGATGCTCTGTACCAGGGACCATACTCTGCCCAGTCTCAAATCAGGGGTTGGGCATGCATGGGTGGGCATGGACCGTGGTAAGTCAGCTGGGCAGGCCTGGGCCTAGATGGCCACTGCCTGAGCCCCCTATCCCCATTCAGTCCCCTGGGGCAGGGTGGGACAGGTCAGGTTCTCAGCATCACCTGCTACCATGACTCTACCCTGCTGCTTCCCCCTTCTTCTATAGGCCATCCTGTCCCCTGCGCTGCCACCAAGCCCATGGTGCCAGGGCTCGGGGGGGGTGAAACTCCCATACAAGCAGCTGCTGCACCCCTGCTGGGGGCATGTCCAGGGAGGCAACCCAGGGCCAGCCCCCTTCCCCACACCAGCGCTGCACCCTGAGCACATGCCTGCTGTGGGTATCCCAGGCACTGTTCAAGGACCTGTTTGCACAGACACCAACTATGCTCTGCTGCTGCCAATCTCCATGGTGCCCCAGGTGCACCAGAACAACTGACATAGGACCCTGAGCTTTGATGGTGTGGGGAGCAAGCCCAGGCTGCCCTACAACCTTTGCCACCACCTGGAGGACTACTTGTGGGAGGGGGAAGACCCAGGGTCAGGGGAGTGCACCTGGACTGAGTGGGGAAGGGTACAGGGGCTTGGGCAGGAAGGGTCCTCCCTACAGTGAGGGGCTTACCACATGGCCAGGGCATGGCTGATGGCTCTGCTCAGTCCCAGCTGAAGGCAATGGCAGGCAGATCCAGGTGGAGGCTTCTGGCAGTGGGGCATGGCATGCAGCTTCCCCTCAGGGAGGTGCTGACATTTATGGCAGCCAGCAGTGACATGGCTGGCCACATCTTGTGACGGGCTGGGGCTGGGGCTGCAGTGCTGTCATGACAGGCACTTTTCCAGGCTCCCTGAGCTGTTGATGGAGGCTGCATGTGAGGAACTCAGTGGGATGGGCTTATTGGGCCCCAAAGGGCCCTCCCTCTGACACATTACCACAGGTGCCAAGCCAAGGCAGGGGCTCAGGCAGGCTGCCCATATCACTGTACATAGCTGTGGCCTGAGCCCCAGGGCATGAGGATCACTATCAGGTGCCACATAAAGGGCATGGACTTGAGGGCACTCTCTGACTGAAGATTATGGTCAGTGGCAGTGACCCACTTTGCCCACAAGACCTTGACCTTTATGCTGCACTGCCATGGTGACCAGTCATACCCACACTCCCACATCTAGCCTAACAGCCCCTCATACAATGGGGGATGGTGCACCCACCCCACGCAAACTGGCATTGCACCTCCACCTCACCCCACAGTGCCACAAGATTGCTAGCCTTCTCCTGTGACCAGTTGGGGCCCTGGGTGGCATGGGCAATGACAAGCAATCAGGGCTCCCATGCTGGCCATCTGGGCCTCCACACAGCTATCCCAGTGATTCAGTGCTCAGTGTAGAGGCATGACATGGGACTAGGAGCCACACAACAAGGCAATGCCCCATGATACCTGCAGGCTCTAGCCAGGCTGCTGGGGGTGGGCTGTGGGCAGCCTGGCTACCCCAGCAGCCAGGAGCTACCTGTAGCTGGGCCTGAGTGCTGACAAGCTTGGCAGGGACCTGGAGCAGCCTGCAGGCCTGGCCAGTGCGGGCCTGGCAGCTGTGTTGTGCTGTGGTGCCAGGCAGAAGTGCCAGGGTGCAGGCAGCCTGGCACAGCTACCTTGCGGCCTGCGCTGGGAGACACAGGGGTCTAGAGTAGAGTCAGGCTCCCTACATGTGTACCACAGGGCTCAAAATGCCTGTAGTCTTTTAAGTACCTGATGCTGAGGCTACCATAGAGCCATCCCAGCCCAGAGGGTGGAGAGGCTCCCATCCTAAAGCCCTGAGGCTAGCCTCAGGCTGGCCCCCTACTGGCAGGGCTGGCTGGGAGCTGGATTCTATACGTGCATTACTGTGCAGTAACTATTTGTGAGTCAATTTGCTACTTGCATTTGCAGGTGACAAATTCAGTAGTGAGTAGCCTCATTTGTGCGTGCATGTGTAGACCCATGTGCTTACTGAGAGGTAAACTATGCTACTGCGCAGTAAAGCATCTTATGTAGCCAGTCCCAGTTCTACCCAAAGTAAATTACTCCATAGTAGCTGTGTCATGTGTCTGCACCCCCAAAGTATGGATTATAGCTACTCAGGGAAAGATACTTTTTTCCTCTTTTACCAGTTCATCCCCTTCACTTTAACTAGGTTTCTCCAAGAACAATAACAAAAATGTACTAGAAAAAATTCAATTCTTCAACACCAAAACTGCTTCATTAGTTGAAAATCAAAATAATTTTTTACTGAAAAAGCCTTAACAGAGCAAATATTTTCTGTGACCATTTGTTCCATTCACAATAGACACTGTTAATAAAGGGGGAAAAAAGCCTTTGACAAAAAACCTTTCAACCAGCTCTGTTGAAAACATTTCATTCACATGCTAATTTGCATTAGTTATGATTAAGTTCCACTAGCTTTCTGGCTAAATAAAGGCAGCTGATATTGCACAACGGAGCTCCAAGTGAAGTGCAGCACCTACACACATCCTTCTATCTATAAGCCAGAATTGAGTTCTTTGTCACCAGAGATAATTCCACCCTTCCCCCCACCATAATTTAACATTGTATTTAATAACTGAGAACAGAAATTCTATAGTTTAAAATCATTAGAAACTACCCATAACCATGTTTTTTTTAAATGTTCCAAGGAAAACACTGCTCAGCTTGAAGCCTGGAAAACAGCAGGGCATTGCCTAGTAAGTAACTGCTTTAATCCTCTTAGGTAGGGTTTTGCTACCACTCCACAGAAATCTTAAGTATCACACTATACAGAGGGAGTGATACTCATAGAGTGACAATACAGAACAAGGTAGTGTCAGAGAGATGTTGTAGCCAGGATGGTTCAGAAATAGTACAAGAGGCAAGGATTTCTTAGAGTGATATATTTATTAGGCCAACTACATAGTTGGAATAAAGGTAGACAAGCTTTCAAATGCAAGAATTTCTTCAAATTCCAAAATAAGTTAAACTGATCGGGGCCATCTTATTACCCTTGCTTGTGTTTCGTAAATCTAGCCCCACAAGCTGAGTCAAACTTTGATCTTGCAGTGGGATTTCCTCCATGTGGTTCTCAGTTTGAGCTTTAGTTGAAAGATCATGCTGGTTTTACACAAATAAGTACACTTAGAATAGGGGCTTCCCATAATTTGGGCTAATTTCCAAATTTAACCAAAATGACTGTGATCTAAGATTCAGTTAAACTGTTTGATGTCACTGACAGTCAGACCAGATAAAGTTTACTCCCGTCTCTGTCAAAACACAAAACACTGTAAGCTTTAATAATGCTTCAAAAGATATTTTAATATAATTACATGAAAATTAATGTGCTTTGCTGTAAAACTGATAGTTTGTTATAAAACTTGAGTGCAGGGAAATATTTGAGGGGGGCATCTGGTCACCATAGACAGAGACATCCCCTTTTCCATGTAACTGGCTAAATAAAAACAGTATCAGTGCAGCTTTCTCCTCTATCCCATCCAGATTTTAAAGTGTAGGGAGTAGCAGCATGGAATACTCTCAGGGGCCTATCTAGTGGGGTGTGATTTGAATCCTGCTCTATCCAAATTGAAAACCAACTGCCTGGCAGTGGCAGCAGCATTTCTAGTCAGGCAGTGTTGAGGGAGTCAATTGATTTCATGGCTCGTTATAATCTACCCAATTCCTTCTAAATTATTCACAACACAGCTGTTAACAATCCTCTACTTTATAATCGCCTGGATGTTCCATCAACCAAGCTATCCTTTGTTCAGCAACTCTGCTGTCTGTTTGTTAATTTAGGTCCTATTTCACAGCTTTGCAGATTGTTTTTAACTCATTCCAATGAAACTATATCTGTTTTTACTTCAAACTTAAACTGAATAATATAGCCCTAGGTCCCTAGCCTATTAGTAAAGTTTCTAGTTTCTTTTTGACTGGGGAAACATGTGTGTTACATTATATGAGATGATGCAACACACCATCTTCCCCCAACCCCTTTTTAAAATCCTAGATCCTCCCATGAACACCCTCTAGCACCCAGAACAGAGGTTCTCAACCTTTCTAGAATTGGGGCACCCCTCAATAGTTTCAAGGCACTCTTTGGAAAATGCCAACTTTTTCACTCCTTTTTAAACTACAGCAAAATAATAGAGCAATGCTTTTCTTGCAAATTCAGAAAAACCATAACCGGTCAGAATCTTTCAGGTTTCTCTTGTGAATCAAGTTTGCACATCTAACAGTGTTAACATTATGGGTATCTATGCAAATGCTCCAGGAGTTGGGGGGAGAGGGAGGGGTGCTTTAATTAGAGCATCTAAAAGCTGCTCTAAGCACCTGGACTGCCTTGTGTATAAGCGTTCCTGCACCTAAAAATTGTAGCGGGGGCACTTTAACTAAAGCTCATGGAACAAGCTTTAGCTAAATTGTCCCCACTACCATTTTTAAGCACAAGTACGCTGATATATAGGATGCTGGAGTCTGCTAGAGCATGGTCATTACCCCACTCCAGTCTGCTTTGATGTACTATAATTACAGCATGTTGAAGCAGCCTCACTGCTTATGTATAAGCACCCTATGTGAAAAGCTCTTAAGGTTCCCAGGGTGACCCTGCATCCTGGTTGAGAAACACTGACCTAGAGTCTGACTCCAATTTGTCAGTACTGGTCATCACATAAGCAAGCCATGTCACTGTATTCTAGCAAACCTAGTCTTACTGCTTAGGAAAGCCCCACCTCCTTCTTTACACTGCCACTAGCTGCAATTAAAAACAAAAACAAACAAAAAACCCCTCGTAGGCTGGGATAGTGCATAGGCAGTCAATAAGAAGGAAGGTTCTTGTATTTGTGCTTTTATCAATATATCAGAATAGAGTGCCAGATGGGGTAAAACTAGGCAGGGTAAAACCAGATGCAAAATAAAACATGTCTAAAACTGCTAATGGAACTGCATATCCATAACTAGGTCAAAACAGGTGATGTCTCTCTCCCCCGTATTTTGCTCAGTTTGCAGGTGCAGAATATAACAAGGTTGGGATGGAATGACAACAGCTTAATTTAACCACCAGCAATACAGACATTTATAATGTGCAGTAGCTTATGTTGATGTAACAAACAGAAGTATTTCCTTGGAATATTTAATTGTATGATGTGATTCAGGAAATAAAAGTCAAGGTTACAAAACTTAAGCACTCAATTTACTGATTTAATAAAAAGCCCCAGACCCCAAAAAGTAACACAAAAGCATAAGAAACATAAAAATTCAATATCTTTCTTTTTCTTAACCTGCAGGAGTTATTGTGCATTGTTTCAATAAAGAAGTCACAGCTTTGGCAGGATACAAATCCTGTTACATTTGTAAAATGTTTCTCCTATGTGAAATGAGGGAAGCCATTTGTTACCTTGTCACAGTATTTAGCCTCCAATGTAACTCTTTTGCAACCATTCTGAAAACAGAGCTCTGAAAACATACCACAAGTAATAAGGGTCTTGACCTACTCTTGTGACAAAAGACCAAAGAGTCATCTGACGCAGGAGAGCAATCATGTCATAAGACCACCCATAGTCTGCAAATTAATTTAGTCTAAATTCCCAAAATGATTCAGTATGTACTTGCCAATAAATATGTTGAAAGAATTTGCTTAATAAGTTTTCACAAATAGAAATGAAACCGTCACAAGTAGATGTCAACTTTGTCTTTTTTCCTTCAACATTCTGCCTAGCAGCTGATTACAGTTCCCTAAGTTATCATTGTAATTTTAGTACCATGACAAATCTCATTAAGATTGCTACAATCCTCTGGATATATTTCCTGAAGCTGGGTACCAGACACCATTGTTCTTAACATTTTGTATTGGCCAAAAAGCCATGAAGAAGTCTCTTTAGGTTTATTATATGTCTGGTGGGATAGCTATCCTATTTGGGAAATTAGTAATCCTATCAATTTTATAAGTGTGCTTCTTTTCAGGAAGAAAGACTTGTTAGCTCATGCGTGTGCATCCAGGATATAAGGCAGGCATCTTGTACAATGAGAAATAGGGTCATGGTATGAAAATTTGTCATTACAAGCCTGTCTGATTGTTGCAACAATGAATCAGACAGCAGCTGCCTGGTTGTTTGTTGCTTTCTAAATAGCATACAGTGTCCCACTAGGCTGTTTATGTAATGATCAAAGCTTGGTCTAGGATGCAAACTTCATAACCAGATGTCATCACCATCCCAAACTTTAAGCAGAGTTCTTGGTCCCCATCACAAAAGACCCCTAAAATTTGGCACCAGAATTGGGTAGCTGTTTTGAAATGTCCATCCCAAAAGCTTGCAGAATTTTGTTTGTTTGTTTGTTTGTTTGTTTGTTTTTTGCAATTTCTCAGTTGGCCTATTAAAAGGTATCATTTTGGAACCAAGATTTCTAGATTTTTGCATCCAGGATTTTGGTTTGGACTAATCAGCAGTTAATACTGAAGGTAAAATTTTATTTTAAGCCTGCAATTTCATACGGATTAATTTCAGCATGTTTTAAAACCGCTTTATGAAATTATAGAAACTTTTATTAGCACCTTTCTCTTTCCCTTTTGCAATATGAAGTCTGAGTATTAAAAACATAGGCTAATCCTGTAACCAATCATTTTCCAATGAAAAAATTAAAAAACATTGTACTAAATGCAGATCAGTTTGGAATTAATTTACAGTGGAAAAACCAGCTGTGAATCTCTGGTGGTGCATCATCATCAACACAGGTAAGTGAAAGGAAAGGGAAACTGCATTATGAGGAATAGAGGTAAAAGTAAGGAAAGAAAAAAGGGAAGGACCCAAAGTGCACAAAGTAGCTGCTGGAGTAGCTAAAAGATGTAGGTCAAAAAGAGCATTTCATCCCAGTCACATCTTCTAAAGATAAAAGTTTTCTGCTGAAGCTGTCAATCCCAGCCATATACCATGTCATCTAAATTTCATAATAAAAAGGGACATGTTATGTAAATTTAGAGCCAGAAGTATGCAAACTTCATTTTACATTTTAGTCTTTACTTGACTTTGATCCCTGCACCATTTTTCTATGGGATTTTAAAAATGAACTACATTAGCCATCTTATTTTGGCTAGAGATTTACTCTAAAAATATTTCCAACCTATTTTATGTCACCGCACTTTTTCCAATTAAACAATGTAACTAGTAGCAGCAACTTTGATTTTTTTTTTCCTGTAGATATTCTAGTAGGGCTCAGAATAGCAAAATGAGTGCAGTATTTATACAGCAGGGATACATTCTGAATACAAAAATTTCAAGAAAGACTTGAACAGAGATGCTTACTGATATTTTGAGGAGGACCCCATAAGTGAATACAAAGATATACACTCCCTGAAACAACAGAAGTACATAGCGTGACCCAACTGCTCAATGACACTTATGTTTTTTGTCAAGAGATGAGAGCAGCAGCAGTTAATTCCATGGAAGTTGCCTACTCTGAAGACACTTGAATGAGACTTCTCATTTGTTTTTGTTAGTATGAAATGGAATCACATGTTCATGTGGAAAGAAATTTAAAAGGAGGAAAAGTTTCAAGGTCTAGAAATCTGATTTCTTATGAACTGGATTTAAAGATGGGTGGGGAATGGTGAGAATGAGATCACTGAAGTATTGTTTATCTACAGACAAATTGCAACAAATGAAAACATGAACTTTGTGGTTAACTATTTGGCTATTCTTGAGCACGTTATATTGAGGGAGTTTGAAAGGTTTGGGACCCACTTGCCTAATAGGGCTCTGTGAAGCTTTGGTCCCTGATTCGATTCAGCGGAGACTCAGCCCGATTCAGTGGCTGAATTTCTGAATCTGAATCGAATCAGGAGACACTTTAGTCTCTCCAAATTGAATCAGAACCCTCTGAATCAATTCGGAGAGATTTGGTGATTCGGACATAGGTACAGCTTTAAATGTTTTTTTTCTACATACCTCAAAGTACCAGATGGCTCGTGAATGCTGAGATGCTGGGGCAGATAGAGCATTCCACTGGAAAGTCAGGGGCTCCCTAGCGCACTCGGCAGCAGACTGCTGGGCAGGTGGGTCCACCAGGACCTGGCTGCTGGAGGGACCACTTCACCTTAGCCAAAGTTTTACACTTCCTCCTTCTGTGAGGGGGAACTCTAGGGGCCAGGGGGAGGTTGGCCAGGCCAGATGTGGGGGGCAGGGGCAGAGGCAGGAGAAAGGCAGGGAGGTCCCTCCTCCCAGTATGGGGCTTACCAGGCAAGCGTGTCAGGTGTGCCCAGTGGCCTGAATCTATCCCCATTGGCGGTGACAATGTGTAGCTTCTGTCAGCATCCTGGAGTACAGGTGTACAGTCAGGGGAGGAGCTGGAGCTCATAAGAGCAGGTAGTATCATTCCCAAGATGGCCTCCTGAGTGGGGCTGCACACCCAGAGCTGGTGGGGCAGGCATTGGCCCAGACTGTCAGAGCTTCTGGATGATGCCAGGACAGAGACCATGGCCAGATGGGCTCCTGGTGCCCTGAGAGGCCCTCCCCCACTGACAGCTTGTCGCCATTGCCAGGCAGCAAATTAAGTGCACAGTAGACTAATTTACTGTGCAACTAGCGCCTGCATGTGGAGACAGTAATGCTTTACCATGCAATTAGTCAACTGCACAGTAAAGAATCTTGTGTAGGTGCACTCACTGATAGGAATCTAATCCTAGCCAAAGAATGGATTTCTTCAATGGCCTTTGATAAATCACTAGCTTCTAAACTTTAGTTGAGCTACATCAGGAAATAGGGTTAATTCTCATTTACCTTAAAAATGATGAACACCCATTTTGATAGATCATTTTTTAAATCTTAGCTATTATATCTTTGCACAAGGCTACAGGATGGCATTAGAATGAATGGCATTCTAAGAAAGAGCTGGAATAATTATGCCCAGGCAAATTCACTGAAGCCTATGGAATTAATATAGTTTAAGTAACTCACTACTCTAACTCTTAGACTATGGTTTTATTGTAAACCATTTATTTACGTTTACATGTTTTTCTCCACAAGAAAGTGTGGCTCCTGTTCCTTATCTGGCATATATACCTTGCTGATAGCATATAAGATTCCATGACATGGCTCCTATATAAGGGTTAGAAAAATTCTCAAGGCAAAATTTCTCTCTAAACTCATCAACACACTACAGGGAATATCACTTTCCACTTACAGTTTATGTTGCTCAAGAAAAGAAGAATTAATATCAGAACACTGAACAACCATCCCATACACCAGGTTAATAAACTTACTATGGGTCATCATAGACACATATACGCTAACAATCTATGATGTATAAACCAAAACCATCATTAATATATTTTGAAAGCCTGTAGGAGATTATAGAGAACGTTCTGGTTGAGACATTGGTGAAAGAAGTTAGCTCTACTAATTTGTTTTGTGGACAGATCAAGGGCTTTACTCCCCAGCTTTTGCTAGCACTAAGCTTTCAATGAAATAGTAGGAAAAAGCTTACTAGTCTTGCTATTATCTATATTCATCATGTAACCAATTTCTTTGTTTAGCATGTAATCGAGTACTAAGCCTCCTTTCTGAATGGTAAAACTATTTTTTCTTTACATTTATCACTGTCATTCTGTTTTTCACAAAATGGAAAAGCTCATCAGTTATTCCCAAAACTGAAAAAGGAGTCTTAACAGGTAATTTTACTTCCAACTAAAAAGGTCAAAAGAACCCAAGAATTAAAAAAAAACAAACAAGAAAAGATGCAGCAAATTTAAAGCTGTCAGTTTTGCTACACAGGTATTGTTAAGCTGCATTTGAAGACTATTCTGTGAAGTGCACATTTCAGGTCAAGTCCTGTCCTGTCTATAACTTTGACTTTAATGGCATTGCTTAGGTGAAGTAAAAGGCAGAATTTTGACCAAAACAACTGCAGGTGTGCCCCAAAATACAAATTAAATAAGTATCTACCACTTACATTACTGTATAAATAAAGCTCACGAGTTATACAGAGAAAAAGCTGAAGTGTACATCTTAGATCATAAGATGTGTTCAGTGTAGCTAGACCACACAGTTTAGCTGGGGGCAAACCACATCTCAGATACAAACTTCTGTTTGTTTCAGAGAAAGTTGTTCCTGTACCTTTAAACATCCTGTAATAACAAATAAGTTCCATTATTTTAAGCCTGTAAAGATAGCTATCAAATGGTGTGCAAGATAGCTATTTTACACTTAATCAAGATAAAGTTCTTTTAATGCAAAACTCTGCTGTCACTTTCACACAACTAACTTCTCAGTATCCTCAAGGGCATTGCGGACATTGGAAAGTATTGCATTTCTCCTGGGGGAAGAAGAAAGCACCCTGGAAAAGCCACAAAATGCTCTGGAACATTACATTGCAGTTAATAAGCAACCCAGTGAAATACTGGAGTAAGAACTGTGTTTGAGGGAATAGAATATAAGTAGTTATGGAGCTATTCTCAAGTCTATTTATAGTTAATGGCATTAGGACCCAATATTTGTTTAGACTTTCCCAACTTCACTTAACACTGGAAGCTATATTTTATGAAAACAGGGGAAAGCCAGAATGTTGTTAGCATTAACCCAGATACTTTGACTCCTATAATAAATAAGAGTAGTAATAGTGTTTATGTCCTCAACATGGTAGACTAGCTGAGTCTATAAGCAAATATCAATCCTTTGCAGAGGCCCAAGAGGACTAATTCCATTTTTTTTTTACCAGCCTCTGTCTAGATTAGAGTGTCGTATGCAAAAGCCAGCATAGATCACACAATGTGAGGCACCTGATAAGAAATCAAGTTACAATGGCTTAACATAAATTTTTCTTTACAGTATCAGGGAAGCTACAAGCCAAGAAGTTAAGATGATTTTAGAGTGTCTAGGGCTAGGGACAGAAGTTACACAAACTGGTTCAAGTGATCAGAAACTGGTTTAAAACCTGTAACAGAACAGATATTCAGTGCACATAAATGGCTTTCAAACTGGCCAAAACTGGTTTGAAATAAACCTGGTTGAACGTAGTATTAGACTTAACTGATTTAGATCAAACCACTCGATGGAACTTCTGCCCCAGACTCCTTCCTGATTTAAGTTAACTCACAGTCCCCCAGCATCCCAGCATGCTTTGCAGCCCTGGGCTAGGTTGGGCTGGGCTGTCTGCTCCAGCAAAGCAGGGTTGCTCCTTCTTAGCCAGAGCACTATCACTACTCCAGTTGGCTGAGAACAGGATGAGGGGGTGGGAAACCCTGCTCTGGAGTGCCCTTCTCGCTGCTCAAGCAGCAGGAGTTGGGGAGAATGGGGAGCATGACCAGACACCAGTAGCCTGAGGGGAAGGAGGAGTTTAATTCCCCCTCCCTCACATCTCCCACCAGCACAGGATCCCAGCTGGGATCTGCCTGGCTTTCCCTCCTCCCCTCTTCCCCCCAGTATGCTGCTCAAGCCCCAACCCTGGGCCTGAGGCAAAGTGGGGGAGGGAAGGGGGACTCATAGAGAAGCAAGGCTGGCACGGACCTCCAGAGGTCCTCTAATGTCTAGTCTAGCACCTGCCTGAGCCATGGCCAGACCCTCCTATACAAGGCTTGCTCACAATGCCCACAAGCAAGGGGGGTTTTGTACTGCTGAAAGAAAAAAAGCCACCAAGGGCTTCCTGTGGCTGGTTTTCCCCCTATGCCCCATAGCAAAGCCCAGTGCTATGCCCCTCCAGCCCTGAGCCTTGAGACAGTGCAGTGCAAACCCCAACCCCCACCCCCTCCGGCCCCGAGGCAAGGGTGGAGCAGCAGGGGGAGAGCCCTGCCCACCACAGCAGCTCCATGACAGCCTGACCTATCCTGGGCATGGGGAGCTGGGAGTAAACTGGACACACAGCTCCCATGGCCCCAGCCTGAGCAGCAGTTGGCTGGGAAGGACCCTGCCCCTGCACTCTGGCCCAGCCCAGCTCCTCTGCACCACCCTCAGCAGTACCCATGGACCAGCCCAGTTCAGCTCCACAGTCCCAGCCCCAAGTGAGGCAGGTGGATGGCAGGACCAGGCCAGGCCAGGTTGGGCCTTTCTCAGTCAGGCCTGAGCTGGGCATGGGGAGCCAGGAGCAAGTCAGGTGCATAGCTCCCAGGCCCCAACCCAAGCCTCAGCTGGCTGGAAAAGGCCCTGCCCCTGCAGCCCAGCCCCTAGGCACACACCCTCAGCAGCACCCATCAGCCAGCTCAGCTCAGCCCCACAGGCCCATCCCTGGGTGAGATGGGCAGATGGCAGGGCTGGGCCAGGCCAGGCTGGGCTGGGCATGGGGAGCCAGGAGAAAACCAGGTGCATAGCTCCTGAGGCCCCAGCCTGAGATGCATCCAACTGGGAAGGGCCGTTCCCCTATGGCTCAGCCTGGCTCAGCCTTGCTATCCGCTTACCTCACCCAGGGCTGGGGGTGCGGCTACAGGGCTGAGCCAGGGGTAGGCATTTCTGAGGGTAGGTGCAGAAGGGCCAGGCCAAGCTGCAGAGGCAGGGCCCTTCCCAGCCAGCTGCAGCTCAGGCTGGAGCCATGGGAGCTGTGCACCTGGATTACTCCTGGCTGCCCAGGCCCGGGCTGGGCCAGGCTGCCATGGAGCCACTGCAGCAGGCAGGGCTCTTCCCCTCCTCCCCCACCTGCATGCCCCTGCTCTCACTGCTTGACCCTTTGGTGCCAGTCAGAGGCTGGGGTCTAACCACAATCCCTCCCCCTGCCAAAAGCCCTCCCCATCCAAGCACACCCTGGCTGGGGTCCCTGCAGGCCAGGGTAGCACATTAAACCCCTTCCCCCCACAGTCATATTCAGGCCTGCTAGGGCCTGGCCACAGCCCTCCCCACCCCAGATCAGCTTCCCTCCAGCCTTCAGGCCACTGCTGAAGGGAAGGGAAGGGAAGGCTCACTCTAGCATCCCCCAGCTTCTAATCTGAGCCACTGCCAGGCATGTGGCTGCATTTCTGGAATCAAAAAACAATGTCTATTCACCTGCGTAAAATTCAATCTATAAAAGTTAAATTAACCTGCAAAGATTGAAACATTTGAGGTTCAGGCTTTCTGATTTTCTGTACTTAGCCTAGAAGTTGTGTGTTGCAATGCATTTACTAACAGCAGAAGAGGCGTTAGAATGGTATAGTAGAGAAGATGGCTTCAGATGTGAATGCTATATATAAAAGTTTGTGAAATTCATCAATAATCAAAGCTGCAGGCATCTTACTTGACTAACATAATCTTGCAGTAACATCTCAGCACGGTCTGTAACAAAAGCAGGTCCTGAACAAAAATGCTTTGCATGTTGATTTAAATTAGAGGCCGAGTTGTTCATGTATATAAACATCCACATTGACCAAATAAAGTCTTCCCTCCTACTCAAAAGAAAAAAAATAGTCAGGCTCTATTTTTCCACAGTGTTTCAATATATATATCACATATCTGTTAAGTATTTCTGAATGACTACGGAAAATTCCACTAAACAACTACAAAATGCTTGATGCAGCAAGGCACAGAGAGGTTAGATTTATCATGTTAAATTATCCCCATCTTTAAATCCATCCATACATTATATAAAAGAAATTTCACTCGGGCCATTTCATGCCATGCTTTCTTCCCTTTCAGTTTCAATAGAGCATTGTAGAAAGGCTTTCATGCTGTGTATAAGACAGATAAGTCAATACATCTATTAGTAATGCAAGAAAAAACTTAGTTCTGTACATAACAGCTGCTTCTAGACAAAGAGCACTGAAAAGTACTTTGCATTGTGATAGTACCTGCCATCAGAGCTTACAGTTCTACAAATAGCTTCCTGATAGGTAGCTAAGAAAATACAGAGGATATTGCTGGTATGCACCTGTACCTGGGATGCATCAGTTGTTCAGCGAAACACTTAAAAAAACCAATTTATGATGGGCGATAAAGAGAGTGGTGATTTAGAAGTGTGCACTAAGAGGATGTTGTTTCATTAAGACACTGAAGACAAGCACTATGAAGATTCAACTTAAACATGTGTAATTTCTGTCCCTAGCTAAGGAGTCTGGATCTTAGTTTACATTACATCTGAAATATAGCACCTTCCCAGCACAGCACCCCCTAACAAAGGAAGAGTAGGAAATGGTTCCTACGTGAAATGCATGAATGACTAAATCTTCCTAATTCACTATAAACCTGAGTGAAGTGATTCTGTTGGTTTCCCTAATTCTTTTCCACTCTTCCCTGCAAACTCTTTTCTTGGAAAGGAGTATATTGGCTAGCTGTTTATGATAGCTCCCCCTCTTGCCTCCTCTCATGCTAAGGGCAAGATATTCATTCCTCCCAATTTTGTCTGTTTGTGATTTGCAGTTTTTGCCAATGTTACTTGCCTCACATTATCTGCTTCCAACAGTGCTACTAAAAAAAATTTAGGGTTGTTCTTCCAATAGCCCTACCAATGCTAAAGGAAGCTTCAGCTCACTGTTCTCAACTGCTTTAGATGCAAGGCACCCTATGGACAATGCAGCTCTAAGTTTTCACTCATTTTTTGGCTACGGAAAAGTGCTAAAACAATTCTTCTGTTGCAGAAAGACCACAACGGAATGCTTTTTACAGTACCAATTCCTGCTTGAAATTTTGGCTTTATCATTTGGATTATGTTTACACACTTAACAGCACTAACATTGTACAGCACCCTGTAGCACCCTTCAAAGGATCTTAAGGGTCCCCAGGGTGTCTCAGGATCCTATTTAAGAATCACTACTTTAGGGCCTCAGACTGGAACTCTGTAACAGGCGGGGCAGCCTAGGGGTGCCGTGCTCTCCCCTAGCGCCCCTCACCGCGTCCAGTTCACCTACAAAGCACCCTTCATTCTTGCCCGCCATGTCTTTGATCTTAAATGTATACGATATGGAGGCTGCCTCTTCATTTCCCTGGATATAGCTTACCTCCTGCTAAACTAGCCCAGCTCTGCTAATGGGTGTTCCTGGGCACCCCAGCCTTATGGGCTATGCGTGGCTCCAACCACCCCTGTACCATGCCCCAAACCTCGCAGATGTACTGGACATTGTTTGGTCTTAGCCACAGCCCTTTTCTCTCACCACGCCCCACAGGTGCTCTTCTCACGCTGCCCCCCTTTGCTCTGGGGGCCATAGCCATGCCGGGCTCCAACTCTCCACTCCCCTTCTCAGGGCTGGGGTCAGTGCACCCCAAAATGCTACCATGGGTCCCCTCTGAGGCCTCCTCCAACCCCTAATAGCCTCACCCAAACCACCGGTTGTAAACAGTAAACACAAAACTCAAGCCCCTTGGCTATAACATAACCTAAGCCATCTGGCTACAACATTATTTGAGCCACCCCCAAGGGTGCTCCATCATTCACCCGTAACAACTGCTTGTGCACGCTGGCCTCTTCTCTGTTCTTACCCCGGCAGAGTTCCCACCCCTTTGCCTGCCAGGCCCTGCCCCTTCCGGTCAGCTGACTCCCACCGGTTACCCTGGCAATCTGCAGCTGTGCCTCTTCATTACTGCTCCACAAGTAGCAGGCACCTCAGTGCCCTGCTACAAACTCATAACTGAATTCAAAATAGCAATCTGGGCTCATTTTCCAACCTTTCCTTCTCGCATAAGGCTACTAACTACTTTACAATTAGATGAAGTCTATCCCTTTCCCTCTTTGGGGCAGAGCAGAAGTAAATAAATGGTCTTTAACCCCCTTTCCTTTTCTGAAGGTGGGGGGAAATCAAAGCCTTTCAGTAGGCTGAAAAAGGATACTGTTTGGAGGTCCTGTCTTCTTCAGAGAAGAAGGAAAAAATGAAGAGATAAGACAGTCTCAAAGCAAAAGACAATTTCTAAACAAACCAGGCTTAAGTTAAGTTTAGTAATATAATTTCTGCATAAGCTAGTATTCCTCTGTGTCCAGGTACCAAACTGCTCAAGTACTAACTACCCCCATGCTTTTAGCTTGTACTTAGTCTTGTGTGCTCACACCTAGCTTTCAGGGAGGCTAATGGGTGCCAGCTGTTACATAACCTACTGGTTTAACCCTTATGTCATTACCATTTGAAACCTTGACTTGAAGAATCAAAGCTTTCTGATGCTGTCACTGTCCTGCTTTTCTGGGACCCCAAAGGATAAGGTAAATTTATCATAGGGAAACAACTCTATTTTGGCCTCCACCCAATTCACCATGTGCTTTTGAATAGTTATGTGCCATGCATCTTATAAGGGTAGAGTCCCAAGCATCTTCAGGTGTTACAACTCAGCTTATAAACACTGGATACAAAGGGCATGTATACAATACTGAAACTCTCACATATTTTTAGTAGTGTCATTTGGCTACTTGTCAATTGTAGCCAAATGACAATTTAAGAAAAATTAGCTGCTTACATGCAATCCTCTCTGATTATCTGAAGAAATTACCATTTCCTTACTCACTTTACTACTATCAGTAAATAATCTGGAAATGAAATGAATGCATGTGGCTTATATAGCTTGATTACTCTCTTGGAGTAGTCAGTGGTTGCACTGTTCTTTTACCAGTTAGACCCATGCAGTACAAAAGAAAACCATATATTTATTAATTTAAATCTAGCAAGAAAAAATCCTGGAAGCTAAGCCAAGAAATATTTTAAAATACTATTTATAACTGAAGCAGATACAGACTTTCTCCTGGTGCCCAGGAGATCCAGGCTAGATCACTACATGAGCAACTCTATGTGGAAATGCAATGTAGGCTGAAAAAAGAAAAATCACAAGTCTCTGATATTTTCCAAAGCAGCCTTGACTTTGTCTTTTGCTGTGATGGAACTTAAGATGTCAGCTTGCAGAAACCAGTTTGTTTTGACATAAGCACTTTAACTCCAAATGTTTCCCTGGAACAAGTCTCTAGCACAATAAATCTTGTCTGGAATGGCAACAAAAGAACAAACAGATGTTTGATGGATCTAGCGAAGCAGATATATAGGTGATACTGAACATCAGTAGTTGATACGTGATGATTGCTCCAAAGCAGCAGCAAAAGAACACAAGGCTCATTAAGTCTGACAAATCAAGAGAGAAAAATAGCTTCCATCTATTAAGAAAGAACAGTTTCTATAAAAAGACATGTTGCAGCCAGAAGAGTTTAACTTCCTATTACATTGCTGATCAATCAAGAACAGCAAGTGAGGATGATCTGGTTTTCTTCATTTTCTAGGCCTATAAGTAAAAATGTCAAGGAAAAAAGTAATGCCGAGTTTTTGCAGTTTTCTGCCAGTCAGACAAAGTACGCCATGTCATCTTTAGTATTTCATCCCACACCAAACAAGGCAGATGATTTATCTGAAGGCAGATAAAACATGTACATCCATTCATAAGTGCAGGATATGTAATAATGCAATTCTATTTGTAATAGTCTGCATGGAATATTTCATCAAAAGCCCCTGAATACATCAAGATAGTTTAGGCCTGATTCCACCTAAGGTGGCACTGCTGTAAATCAGGAGTCATTCCACTGAAGTCAATTCGCTCCTGTTTTGTTGGAATTCTTTAAATTGGATTAACTGTTCTTGGCATAAGATGAGCAAAAGCAACAGTTACTTCAAGTCACCCTTATGCTTCCTCACAGTTCTGGTGTCGAGCTGATTTGCTTCTGGCATAAAGTCTAATACAATCTTCCTCTATTCTTCCTGATCGGGTGCCACACAAAGGAAGTTCACAACAGGTACATAGCCAACAGTAACATCTGTGCCATACTTCCAGCATCCCACTACCAGAGGTTACCCCTGAGCCAGACAGGAAGGAAAAGGGTACAGATACAATTTTACACTCACAATTTAATAAACTGTGAAGTTGGAGCACCAAAGAAAAGAAAAGAAATGGAGCCACTTTCTGGTTTTCATTATTTTCTTACTGAAATTTTTCCCAAAATATTACTAGGGATGGAAAATGTCACTAAATACTAGTGGGGGTTCCCCCCATAAAAAGCTTGAAGATTTTTCCCTGAAAGTGGCACTGAAAAACTCGATACAAAAATGAAAAATAGAAACTGATCAGCTGTACTAGGAAACTATTGCTAACAGCTGCTAACTGGGCAACTCAAACCTGGGCCAGGAGTACTCCTTGGTTAACGTCATAGTTATGTTCTTGAAAAATGTGACTTTAAGCAAAACAATGTTAGGTGAATCTAGTTACATCACAGTAGTTACCTACTAGTAGGTAGCAGCCAAACAACATTATAACCAACCATTGCATGACTTTAAATGAGTATGTTTTCTAATACGTCAGCAAAATAATAATGAAACAATGTTAACCGGGACGACATTAAGTGAAGAGTACCTGTAGGTGGAGAAAAAATGGCTTCTTAACAAGTCTTTCCCTCCACCCCAGCATCTCAGCTTCTTGCATTCAACAGCAACAGAATAAAGGAGCGAATTTCCTGCCGGGACATCACCAGACACAGGCCTGCACTGCTAATTATCATTGCATGGACAAATAGGCATACCCACTACAGAATAAAGGTTCCTGATACTAAATTGCTGGACAGAAAGTGATAAGAGATGACTTTTGGGAATTATTCTCATCTTCCTACCCTTGATCAGCTCCATATGGCTCAGTATATCATGAAGTTACTACTAAATAGTTAACTTCCAGAGGGGGAGAAAAAAAAAATTGTCTTGCTTGTGGGAAAACAAATACTATCTGCATAAGGCAATTTTTAACAATAGGATATCCTGCTGAATAACAACTATATGTTTTTATAGGCTGTGCAGCTGTTGTTCAATTATTGGATTTGACCTATCTTCCTGAGAAGAGCAGGGCCACCTACCAAACAGTTGGTATAAGCCTTCTAAAACTAAAACCAGCTGCACATACTCCCTCCATTAGAAAGGCAGGATGGGATGCTGGTTACTGCTTCTAGCACATTTGTATATAAACACTGTCCTAGGCAGTAACCAAAAAAGGGGATGAATTAGTGGTATGGTTAAAAATTCAGATCCTGGGAATTCACTTCTCTCTATTATTAGATAATTTTAAAACTGTTGTTTCAAATCCTATAGAAAGAGGGCTTCATCTATAGCTAGCTACAGAAGGTGAATTTATTTTTCAAGATTATCAAGGGAAAAAATTGTTCCAAAAGCCAAAAATTTTTAAAAATCTTACACACCTACCAACTCACATAATATTTTATTTTGGAGACACTGAAATATGGCCTTTCTCTAAAAAATGCAATGTGTTCCCTGGAATTCCTGGCAGCTATTGACTGGTATTTGTTATAGCTCCACATTCACACCCTTTGGAAAGCCTTTTACCTCTAAGGTGCATCTGTCTTCAGGAGAGTACAAGGGCTTGCAAAATGCTTGTTTCTTCCCAGGAAGAAGTACATTTTTCTGGGCTAGTCAATAGTAGTAGAAACTTTTCTGGCCAAAGAAAAAAAATGCTGATTTGTCAAAAGTGAAAAGTTATGAGACAGTTCACAAGTCTTTTGATGAAATAGACAGGATTCATAATACATCTGCTGGCACAAAACTGCTTGGTTTCTTGCCAGTTCCCCTTCCAGGCTCTTTGACAATCTGCATGAAGGTTTACCTCCACACTGCTATCAGGACTCCAGTATCTCTGGTGCAGCCCTATTTGCTCACTGTTCTGGGACGGGGGACTCCAAAGCTTCTGGATTCCCGAGCTGACTGACTTCCCTGCCTGCCTGACTCCCATAGCCAGGAAACCAAGGTGCCCCCGAGAATCAAATAGCCTTGGGAGACAGCTTGCTGGAAGTCTTGGCAGCTCTATAGGCCCTGGCTGTAGCTGCACTCCCAGTCACTGAAACCCTGGATGAACTTCAAGGGTCCAGGGGTTGGGACTGATCCAATATACAGACTGCCCTAAGGCCAAGATCTCCAAAGCTTTCAGAATTCACCGCTCTGTCACATAGATTGCTGCTGAGCCAGGAACCCCAGAGCTGGATGAGCTCTACTGGTATTGTGGGGCTTTAGATGTAACAAAGAATAATTTGCTACCTGTGCAGACCCATCTGGACAAGATCTGATGACTTGCAAGTAATGAATGATCTGTTTCTCAGTCGTACTGCTACAGTTCTGTTGTCTACGCTTACCAGCAGTGGGTGCTATCAAGAAGATTATAGCAACACATGCCTCAGCATGGTAAAGAGGAACTGCCTCACTTAGAACATGTCTTTACTGCAAGGTTAGCCTGGGACTTTACATAAGCTATTTGATGACAGATGCATTGAGACAGCACCGCATTCCCTTCTTCCTCCATCCACGTTTGAATAAATGTGATTAGTTAGTATGGTTTGTGCTGAACCCAGTACTGTCAATCTACATCAAGTGTACTCAGAGAACATCTATCACAGTGATTCTCAACCTTTTCATACTTAGGACACCCCTTGATAGACTTGGAAAAATGCGAGTTCTTAATTTACATTCATTTTTTGACTACAGAAAACGAAGAAATTCTTCTGTTGCAAAAAATCTCAGAAAAAACCATAGCAGGTGAGAATGTTGAATTCCTCTTTGAACTTTCTGGTGCTACCTTGTGAATCACGTTTGCACAGTTAACAGTGGTGCCCTTGAAAGGATCTTAAGGCATCCCCTTGCTCAAAAATCACTGATCTATCAGCTCGAGCCCCTCAGGGAACTTAAGTGCTTTTTGCCCAGTTTCTGGATACCAGCTCCTTTTAGGGAAGAGAGAAACTAATTTAGGCACTGATCATTAATGATTATCTTTGGTCTTTTCCTTTATTTCCTATGTATGCAAAATAAAGTAATAAAGTATATGGATAATAGTAATTCCTTACTTCCCCAGAGGAATGCTTGGATAGACTGCAAGGTACTCACACAGGGCCCTTAAAAGCCATCAGGAAACAGATAAGAGTATGTTCCTTCCTATGGTTTTACATATTGACTTAATATCCTTTCAAATATAGTTCTAACTGGTGCACATTCTTTCATTAAAAATAATTAATCATTGGTTATACATATATAAACTACTTCTTACACTAGAGAATCCTTACTTTTGTCTGATTAGGAATGGCCTGATGTTACTGTTCTACACTTTTTAACAAAAGAGACAGATTTTCTTATATCATTGGTTCTTCAAAGAAGCTTTGAAAGATTATCTGTGGCTTCTTTACCTAAACAGGATCTTTTTTTTTTAAACCAGAACAAACAGTGCCATAGGAGCTAATTGCATTTAACCATCAAGATTTGTCTCAGATGTTTTTAATCTTCCATGTTTTATTAGGTTTTTATTTCATAACAAGCTTACACACTTTTTCAACTAAACTATCTGTGTGGCTCTATCTCCTTTATCCATCTGAATCCCTCAAAAACAGCTGCCAAAGTAGTTTAGTGAACATGTTTGGTTTAGAAACCCAAAAGGACCCAAATGCACTAATTCTACTTTGACCTATCACAGTAAAAAGGATGGAATGGTCATTTAGTTATTGGTCTTGGCAGCATTCCAGATAAGTTTCTAGGAATAGATTGATGGATGATGGTTCACTGCAGTAGACAGGGTGTGTCATTGGCAATTATATATTTAATCGAGTATACTATTAAAACTTGAAATAATCTTCAAATTAGCTATATTCCCTTCTTACAGAAATAAATCTTCTACCTCACCTTCCTCCCTAATTTGCTTTCATTAGTTCTAGTGGAGAATTGCAAAACATCCTTTACTATCACCCTGTGTCAAGTAAGTGGGGCCTGATGCAAAAGCTATTCAAGCTGATAGACAGATTTTGCATCCACCTCAGAGAAACAATTGAATAAATGTTGTAGTTAATAATCTAATGAAGGCAACATTTGATGATGTGCAGTTCCACCAACTTCCAGGGATGTTAACAGGCCAGACTCTGCCTTTGTAACATAATAAAATGGACATAATTAATCCTGAGATTTTAAAAGGATGGAACTTGCAATCATACTGATCCATGTGCCATAATTTCTGCAAAGCAGTGGAAAAAGAATGTGGTACCATCTTTAATTATAAAAAAATGGAACCACCCAGACAATTAACAGGCTTTAAACATAGTATCCAGTGCTAATTAAATAAAGACAAAATCTGTAGCTTTTTAGGTGTCATGGAATCATAAACAATGTTAAAAACCAAAAATGATAGAGTAACATGCTCTTAAGAAAAAAACCACTAAGTTAAAAATATATATTTAATTTTTCTAGACTAAATAATAATAATTGAGGGGGAAAATGCATGCAGCTGAATGCATAATCTTCTTATAGTTAAATAAGGAATATGTATAGTTGTTAGGAAACGTTACCCAAAAATTAATTTTAAACGTGTATGATGCAAGACTGAAAAACAGCTGAAGTTCCACTATAAAATAACAACAATATAAAGTAGCATAACTGCAGGTGGGTAACTGGGACAGAAGCGCTGGCCTCCACTTTTTCGAGGTGGGCAGAAAAATAGTCACAGCAGCTGATTGCACCTTCATGATTGGCACTGCAACAAGGAGTGCTGTCCTGAGTGCCAAACAGCTGCCACAGACGGAGGTGCTTGGCTATACCTCTGACAACATGCATTGATTTATTGCAGAAAAAGTCTCATGAGGTGTCACAGGGGTTAGCATCAGACGTAATTTTATGAGAGATTTAATAAAGACCTGAGGAAAATGGGAAATGTCACCACATTAAATTCATAGATAATACTACCCTTCCAGTGTTAACAGAAAAATAATGAAGGAGGCTCAGGACAGAAATACAGGCAGGAAACAGACTGAGGAGTCAGTCCAGAAACATCTAGGTAAAAAATAATCTAAAAATGCATGTCTGACAATAGTTGCATTATACACACAGCATGCAAAATGAAAGCTACTTGTTTAATCCGTGATTGTAAATGACCAATCATTTACCTTCTTTCTTGGTAGCTGTGACGCTATCATCAAACAGAATTCGAAACTAAACCAACAGCAATTAATCCTAAACTTTGCTCAGTCCAAATGTCCTCCAAGGCCATAACTGACCACCTTTGCACCTCCTTTTATTTTGATGCTCTTTGGGGATCAAACCAGCCTGTACTGTAAATCAGAATAGCCTTAAGGATGTTCCTCTGCTTAGCTGCAAAACAGGCCTAAGGGATCATCACAGCAATTCAAAGAATCATAGAAAATTAGGGCTGGAAGGGATATCAGGAGGTCATCTAGTTCAACTCCCTGCTCAAAGCAAGACCATCCCCAACTAGATTGTCCGAGCCAAAGACTTGTCTAGCTGGGTCTTAAAAACGTCCAAAGATGAAGGGTCCACAACCTCTCTGACTAACCTGTTCCAGTCTTTTACTACCCTCGTAGTGAGAATATTCTTCCTAATATCTAACCTAAGCTTCCCTTGCTGCAACTCGAGATCATTCTTCCTTGTTCTGTCATCTGCCACCATTGTGAACAGTCTAGCTGCATCCTCTTTTGAACCTCCCTTCAGATAGTTGAAGGGTGTGTAACAGCGGGCCTTTCTGGGGCCAGTTCGATGATGACCCACCCACCTGTATCTGGGCTAACTGCCCACCTCTCTTTCCTGCCACACCTTGATGATACATGATTACAATGTTAATTAGATGGGAGGCAACCCATTTTGAACCTCAAAACCCCATTTTGAACCATAGGCCCAGCTAGGACCATGCAGGGGCTGGAGGTTATTAAGAAGATGATGATGATGATTATGATGAAGAGAGTGAGGAGGCAGATGATGAGGAAGGGGAGGAAGAAGCAGATGAAGAAAATGACCCAGATTATGACCCAAAGGGAGGTAACTGACCTGGCATTTCAAGGGGCTGCTGCACCACTGGGAGTCCCACCAGGCCTCCCTTCCCTGGCAGGGTGCAATTTTAGGTCATTCCCAGGACCTGAAGCCTCCTCCATCCTCATAGCCCCAGACCATAGACTTCCAAGAAGATGTTCCTGAGCCTCAGCTCAGCTGGCTGATGTCTCCCTCATGGCTACTAGCAGCAAACTGCTGCTTCCCCTATTTATAGCCTGATCTCAAAATAGCCATGGCAATCAAACACCTAGCTGCTACCTGCTCTGGCCCTTAAAGTATCAAACACCAACAGTGCCCTGCCACAGGCTGCTATTAAATCCCTTCTCAGCCTTGTCTTCTCTAGACTAATTAAACCCATTTCCTTCAGCCTCTCCTCATAAGTCATATGCCCCAGCCCCCTCACCTTTGTGTTGTCCTCTGTTGGACTTTCTCCAATTTGTCCACATCCTTTCTGTAGTGGGGAGTGAAAACTGAACACAGTACTCTAGATGTGGCTTTACCACTGCTGAATAGAGGTGAATAATTGCTTCCCTTGATCTGTTGGCAACACACCTACCAATGAATCCCAGTATACCATTGGCTTTCTTTGCAATAAGGACACACTGTTGGCTCATTCAGCTTATTGTCCACTGTAACCCTCTCGGTCCTTTCCTGCAGAGCTACTGCCCAGCCAGTCAGCCCCCAGCCTGTATTGGTACATAGGATTGTTCCATCCTAAGGGCAGGACTTTGCATTTGTCCTTGTTGAACCTCATGAGATTTCTTTTGGGCCAATCCTCCAATTTGTCTAGGTCACTCTGAATCCTAGCCCTACTGCCCAGCACATCTACTACTCCCCCCAGATTGATGTCATCTGCAAACTTGCTGAGGGAGCACTCCATGCCATCTTGCAGGTCAGTGATGAAGACATGGAACAAAACCAACCCCAGAACCGACCCCCCTTCTGGGGCACTCCATTTGATACCAGCTGGCAAACAGACTTTGAGTCATTGATTACTACTGTCTAAGCCCAATGCTCCAGCCAGTTTTCTATCCACCTTACAGTCCATTCATCCAGGCCATAATTCCTTAGCTTGTCTGCAAAAATATAGTAAGAAACTGATCAAAACCCTTGCTAAAAATCAAGGTATACCACATCCACTGCTCTCTCCGCATTCACTCAGCCAGTCATCTCATCATAGAAGACAACTGATAAGAGCCAGAGCCTAATAGGTAGGCACCTCCTCTAGAAGAAGAATTTGATAAGGAATTCACCAGCTCTTCACAGCTCAGAAAACACTCTTGCACTAGAAGCCAGGTCCTCTACCCATCCTCTCCTGTCAATAGTGGTAGATATGTGGCTCATTCATGTTGTGAGGTGGCATAAAGCTGCTGGAGAAGAACATACATCTTGACTAGTAGATCTTGACTCCAAATCCTATCATCAATCCTATGTGTGTTCTCTTTGCAACACTGATATATAATAAGATAGCGGAACAAAACCTGTAGGTTCTCTGATGCATGAGGAAGGCGATGGTCCTCTCTACATGGTGCCAGAATGGCTTCCCCCAAGTACTGGGCATAAAAATGGACACTTTGGTACCAAAAAGGCATTTATCTATCTCATTAATTTCTTAAGCAGTCCTCAGCACATCTGCTTCAGTTACAAAAATGAAAGCCTCTAAATTACAATGGGTCATTTGCAATCAGTAGAATAGGACTAACTACTAAACAAAAACATTCCATGTTGTACTGAAGCTTGCTACTTGTAGTCTGGCATACAGTCAAAGGGTATAAATTTGAAAAAAGCAAAATATTAAAACTAGAAGAGAATTCAGAAAAAAACAATGCAAATCTTGAAGTGTAGCAGAACAACTGAAGACAGTTAGTTTGACTGCACAACTGAGTTATTATTTAGAAACACTGTGAAATTATTTCAGGTTGCTCCCATGTGCTTTCCAACACCCATTATCTATCCCAGGTTCATTTAGAACCAACTTATGCCACTATCACCCAAAATGAAGAGCATTACATTCCTCCAACAGTCCCATGGAAAGCTGCCAATTAAAGATGGCAGCATCAGTCATTAATTTCAGCTTGCATTCTGATGGCTAAACATTGTTTGCTAATATCAACAAAAGCTTTCATCTTCTCATGCACTATTTTCTTCTCTCTCTTCTTCTTTGTCCCCTGTGAGACTATCTGCAAGCCTCTTCCTTCATAGTTCATACTCTTCATCCATCTTTAATAGCCTTAAAAACATCACTTGAGCTCATCCAAGAATGGGTAAGAATATTCACCTTCATTACTTGATCATCGTTTAATTTATGCCATCTTTCACTCTTCCCACTCCTTTCTAAAAATCTTGAAACAAAATATTTATCTCGCATCTTTTATCAGCATCACTCAGTATTCTATCCTGATCCTTGCCAACGTGGCTTTTGTTCTGATCATGAAGATTATCCTTTACTAGTGTCAGAGCAAAATTTTGTATGTATGCTGATAACACAGAGAGTTAGATCTGAACATGCACAGACAAACCTAGCAAGCAGAAAATTCCACTGCATGCCCAGCATGTGCCCCCTGCTCAACCCCAAGGCTTGTCAATCAAGACTGCCATAATGCACATGCTCAGTTTACTCAGAGCATGAGGTAATCTGATCTAACGCACATGCTCCGTTCACTGACTGCATGATGTAATTGGACTAGAAATTTCTATGAAGCGAGCAGCCTGATTGGCCACTAAATTCATATAAAAGGCTTGTGAACCCTCCCCCGCCCCCCCCCGGGGGAGGTGATGTGGTGTGTGTGTGTTTTGGAGAAGAGACTGTGCTCAGCCTGTGAGAAGAGGCTAGGGACTGTTTCACAGGGAGAGAACGATCCTTAGAGCAGGGGCTGCAGCTGCAGGGGCTACTCCTAAGGAGGGCTTCTAGCCCACTGGTCTCTTCCTCGCTGCGATTTTGGCTATTTGATTCCTTTTCATTTCCTGTTTTGATCTTTTGGCTACTGGACTGATTCTGGCATCGACCCTGACCACGATTTCGATCAACCCAACTTACTGAGATCACGGCTTTACCTCATCGTACCCGGCACTGACCTCGGCATTGTTCTCCATCAACTCCGGCATTGATTCCATTTTGGACTGGCGTCACAACGTGTTACAGTTTTGTTCTTTGTATCCCTTTAATGAGCTGTTGACCAGCCCTGGGACTAGCAAGTGGGCAGCCGCACCTATCCTTTGGGGTAGAAAGCAAGGGCTTACTCAGGAACCCCATGGGCCAACAGACCACTCTGTTGTTCGTTTTGGTAGCACTGTAACTGAAGCAAACTTCCTACCTACGCTACAGAAGTGTAAGTAAATAAAATTCAACTATTTTTGAAACCGTGTGATTCCGCGTACCGCTCAGACTCCTCGCCGCTGCTCCTGCCTGTTCTGTATACGAACCCTCAGCCCACCGTGACCTTGGGGCCTTTATTCCCCGACAACTAGTATTAACGGCTTCCTTGGGGCCAGATCTAAATATCTGGTATACATTCTTGTTCTCTTTTTTTGGTTTCTTTTGATACTGGAGATTCTTCTCTTCTTCACTCCTTCAGCACTAACAGTCATTATACCTCACAGTGAATGCCAGCATTTTTCTTCTTACTTAATTGATCAGTATTTCATAGGAGCTGGATATCATAATTTTTCTTCCTTTCATCTTCTCTCTTTAACTGAAGAAGTATTGTCATTTTCCTACTTTTATATGCTTGACAACTGGCGTCGCTTCTACTTATTATTCAACGTTACTAGTTAGATGACAATAGACTGTACTTCTCTTAATTCTCTTTTTATATCTAGCATTTTATTTTTATCTGCTTTTTTCCCCTCAGGATGAAAGTCAGTTAACTAACCTTAAAATTATCTTGCCTTAAAATCTTACTTCAGACTCTACTTTTTCCATTGCCTACATTTCTATCAGTGGTGATAACCCTAGATAGGATGCTGATCTAAAGTAGGATAGTTGAGTTAGTTAGCTTTGTGCAGTGGGTCTATATTCAGTTCCTGCCTTTGTCAAATATTTCCACTTTGAAGTTGAACAAATCACATGTGATGTGGCTCAAACCACTTGGGAAGCTCAAGGCAAAAGTCTTGCTGAGGATAGCAAAACACCAAACAGTTATCCTGAAAAGAGGTTACCCTGGATTACTGCCAGGATAAAATTCCCCAGATTAAGTCAGATTTACATGGATTCAAGTATTTCTGTAACACTGTTGCAATGTTCTTTCCTTCCTTCCTCCCACCCCCGCCACTTTGGAAAGCTGGTGTTTTACCAGAAAATCAGTATTTTTTCATGCATCCATAGATTTGGTTTACCATCTACCTTTTTTGCCTGTGTAAAAATATATAAATTGAGAGCAATGGCTACCTCCCAGGAAGACTGGAAGGTTAAAGAACTGTTAATGGTTGTGAACATTCGGTAGTAGTTGACAGCAATACAAGTAACTAGACTATATTTCCAATGAGAACCTGGCAGTATAAGATTTTTTCCTATAGCCACTGTGTAGTTCAATAGAAGATTTTCAACATATCTTCAAGCTTCACACATTTGATATGATAAATAAATGGTCCATGGATTTAACATCTCACACCTTATGTTGTAAAATGTTAGCACCCCTGGATTTAAGTCACATTAATTAGCATAAAATTATTTTGTCAGACTTATTTTTGCTTTGCTACTTAGTTAATTCATAAATTCCCCCCCCCCTTTTTTTTAAACCACGTGACTACCTTCCAACATATCCAGCCTTTTACACCTAAGGTCTCACTCCTTCATTGATCTAAAAATCGTTTTAATCTACTGCTCTTTGCTTTCCTGTTCACTTTTCATATACATCCTCATATCTTATTTATGAGTCATCATTCTAGTGCCATTTAAAATTATTTCCAAAGGATAATACTTATTAGATCATAGAATATTCTTACAGGGAAATGGTGGATGCTCCATCATTTGAGTCAGCCACTTTTGTCAGTTAATTTTAACTGGACAAAGCACTCCAGAATGTGCAATAATGGAAAACCCTACAATGGCAAGGCAATGGTCAGACATGACCTTGAGAGTTAGCTTTCTCGCCCCACTTCCAATTTCTATTAACTGTGCACTCAAAATACAACATGAAGATTTTAGCTTTCCTTAAAGGCATGCAAGATTAAGAAGCACACTGGAAGAATATAAGAATCCTCCACTGGGTACTCTTGTCTTTATTGACCTGAATATATTGGTGGTTTGGAGTACTAATCTGAATGCTTTCTGGGGCTCTACCATACAGATTCACTGGTAAAAGGTCCTATGGCAATGAACATGGAGATTTCCAGAGAAGGCATGACAAATTGACTCATTTTGTCTAATGTCCTCTTTAATAATGCCTCTTGATTCAAAACAAAGAAAAAGCCCAAAAATACATCTGGACATTTTTTAAATATTATAAAATATCATAAAACTTTCTTTCCTGGTCCATCAACTTCATCCTGAAAGCATGAAGACTGACAAATAGCTGTGATGTTAAATAGTCTCAACTTCAAGCACGCAACCAATAAGCCCAAGTGCAGGAGGGCTGGACCTGATGATCTGCAAGGTCCCCTCCAGCCCCTAACAACTATGAAACTATAAAAAGGTAGAGGATACTTCTAATGTATTTTTTTCTTTTACTTCAGGAATTTTATTAATGTCAATTACACCTTCCATGTAGCTGATACATTGCTAAAACTATACACAAACACAAGGGATTATATCAGATGTTCTGTGAATTTTCAGTTATGAACATAAAATGCAATTTTATCACAGTAATGTTTTGTTATATTGGAAGTGATATAAAAGATAGTGATAAGTCAATAAGATCAATCACTATAGAACCCTTTACAATTTTAGTACTTTTTTTTTATATACAAAAAGTGTTTGAGAAAACAAATTCAATTCTCAGATCTTCAATGTTCATAATGAAACTACATTAAACCACTAGGGCTGTGTGAAGCTTTGGGTGCTGATTTGATTCAAAGAAGATTTGGCCCAATATGGTGGCTGAATCTCCAAATTCGAACCAAATCAGGGGACCAATAAAAAGTTCAATTCGATTCCAAGCTCTCCAAATCTTCAGAAAAGATTTGGAGAGCTTTGATGATTTGGGCAGTCCCCACCAGATGCAGCAGGGACCTGGAGACTGACTTGGAGCTGGTAAGTAGCAGCCAGGGGAGCAGAGGCTGGAGAAGCGGGGGAGGAGACCTGGGGAAACCCCTGCCAGGCCCCATCCCCTGCCAGCTCCCCCAGCCCCATGACCCCCACCCCCCATGGCTGTCCTGCCCACCCCAGCTCCCAGTGCTTTAAAAAAAGCTCCCACTCACCAGGTACTGCCGAGTAGGGGAGTGATTCCCGCTGCTACCCACTTCCCCACACTGAATGGGAGGCTCTGCCATGAGCCCCCCCAATCCCTATCCCCTCTTCCAGCCCCCCCCCCATGGCTGCCCCACCCACCCCAGCTCTATCTCTTAAAAAAAAAAAAAGACCCCCGAACTCACCAGCTGCTGCAGCAGCCTTGGGGCTTCAGGACACTTGGACAGACCCCCCCCCCCCCCCATGGCACAGGGGAGTGGAGGGCAGTGGGGATTACCTCCCACTGGGCAGGAAATTCTGAGTTTGGGGGTTTGGGGTGTTGTTTTTTTTCATAGCTTCATAGATGTAGGGTCAGAAGGGATCTAAGTAGATCATCAAGTCTGACCCCTGGCCCTGGGCAGGAATGAATACTGGGCTTATATGACCTCTGGTAGGTTTCCTTAAAGGGCCGGAGCTGGGACAGGCGGGGCAGCCATGGTGGGGCTGGGACAGTGGGGGGGTTGGGGGCTCATGGCAGAGCCCCCCCCCCCATGCAGCATGGGGCAGTGGGGATTGCCCCCACACACACACTGGGCAGCATGTGGTGAGTGTGGATTTTTTCCTTCCAAAGTGCCAGGAGCTAGGGCAAGCAGGGCAGCCATTGCCAAGGCTGGAAGCATGGGAAGAGGATGGGCCTGGGTGATTCGGGCGATTCATGAATCGATTCAGGACAGTGATTTGAATCACCGTCCTCTTAATCAGCCAAAGCCGAAGTGAATAGTAGCCACTTCACACAGGTCTATAAACCACCCAACAGGGAAAAGCCCTAGGCATGGGTATGTACAGACATTCAGGAAGGTAAGCTCTAGATAGAAATAGCTTAGAGGGTGAGGAGGGGAGGCTGTTTCCCCTACTTCCCAGAGCCAAGGGCAATTTTTACCCTCCCAGCTTCCATATGAGGGTGTTACAAGAGGCCAGGGGGTTAAAAATAGCCCAGTGCCAGGCAGGGAAGGTAGTTAAAGTACAGCCCTTTGGCTGAGGCCAGCAGCTGGGCTTTCCCAGCCATGGATCTGTTCTGGGAACTATACAGAAGTTCAATTACATACGTCTCACAGAGCTGATCTCAGTTAAACTACCTCCGATATACAGTTAACTTAGATCAGGTCGGCCATTTTTAGACTGATCTAACCTACCTCAACTGCTGTACAGTTCACACTCAGATTGACTAAATTAGGGATCCAAGGGTAAGGTCCACACCTGGATGAACTGTTAGAGTGGGTGGCCATTTTTAATACGATCTAGCCTCCCCAAACATCTATATGTACCTAAAGGGGGCTTTTTTAGCCAACAATATATGAAGCAAACTCATTTAAACCCAGGAAATATACAGTACATGCACAGTTGATGGAATTCATGACAATGAACACTGTATTAACTGAGTTAATTGGCAGTGCAATAGTTCACCATTAGTGGCTCAGAATTAAGCCTCTCACTGTTGTGTATGTACATCATATACATAGCTGTACTGTGATGATTATATAAAAGTAAAGAACTATTTTAAAACTATTTTTTGTTTATCATTATGAGGCCTGTATATGACACATGCCTCACAATGATAAACAAAGAATGAGGCTAAAATATTTGTTTAGCACAGTGGAAATAGATCTATTTACATTAAACAAAAATGCTGACTGGCAGTTCTCCTAAACTGACATCTTAGCTCTGCTGAAGTCAGTTCTGGCTCCAAAAGTGACCACACTCCAATGCTTTTGAAGTTCTAAACTTCCTGCTTGCACGTCCTCAGCTGTAAAATGTGGATAAATACTTATCTCAGAGATATTATGAACAGTAAGTTCTGGTAAAGCACTTTGTCCATAACATATCAACAGAAATGCTAAGTATTACCATCACATTTCCTCAAAACAAAAAATAGTTTATCTGCCTTTCAAAAAGGAAAAAGTCAGGTTCTATAAACAATACATTTTTCATGTAGTTCAGGCAATACAGTGTCTTTCTGTAAGGAAGGGAAAAAAGTCATTTAAACTAGCATATAACAACTTGATTTAAAGATTAGATTTTTCAAGCAGGTTGCTGAGCTCTTCATACATTTGAAGAGCTATGGGGAATTGAAAAACCTGTTTAAACAATTCAATTACTCTTTATTTTTGTAAATTTAGTACAGAAGCCTAGGGCTTTATGTTAGTAAACAACTGAAGCCAGATTAAAACAGTAATAGTAGGTGCTTAAATGGGTGATCTCCTGAACTGCTGCTGGTCAAGATGTGTTTCAACAGCTACTGATCATCTGTCACTATGCATTTCATTATGATATTGGTAATTTATGGCTTTAAATAAAAACAGCTTAGCTTCTTCACAATACTGTTTCCTTTGGCCCTGTATCAGGAAATCATTATCCAGTCTCTATCAAAGTATGAACAAGAGAACATGCACTTTTTATTTTCCCTGGCTGTAAGGTGCACATCCACCTGGCCTTCTTTTTGAAGCACGTAGGCAAGATTTCTTCAAACCCAGCAAACAACAGGAAGGGCCAGATTCATTATCCTGATTCATGTCTATGTGGGCAGAAGTTAAAAGTTAATTAGATATACTCAGAAATTTTCAAACTTCCTCCTTTTCAAACAAAGCTTTTGCCGACACAGTCAAAAATGTTCAAGTTGTATGCAAAAATTGTTTTCCGTGTAACAGATTTTAAAAATAGTAATAAAATGAATTCGAACTTTTGTGTAATAAGAAAAAAAAATCACCAAAGCAATAACATTCTGGGGAATAAAATGATATGCATCACCCAGCCAGCAAAAAACTAAATAGTTGAAAGTAATTGTTGGGCAAATCATGCACATCTATTTATGATCTGGGGGGTAGGGGAAAGGAAGTTAGCCCTGGCTCTAGCTCCAATACATAACCCAGACAACCAGTCAGAAGACCATTTAAAAAAAATACAAAAAACCCTGATTCTAGGTGTGTCAGGGCAATCTCCATGGCCCTTCCTCTGGCTTTTGAGGTAGCATAACTTCCTTTAACTCCCATTTAAGACATGGATCTAGACCTAACTCCCATTTGAAATCAACAGAAATTCCATGGAGATCTGCTAACTCATTCCCAGTGCATGATGGGACCTGGTCTTTCCAGTACGTGGTGGCTAGGCAGATGTCAAATTGTTTTGCAGTGAAAATAAAATAGATTCTGATAAATAAAAAACTCTCCGCAGCTGCCAAGGATAGAATTTGTTCTATGATGAGTGATTCATAATACTTTCAGCATAAGACAACCACAGATGCAAGTACTTAGTAAAAGATAAACATAGCCCACTAATAATAGCAAATGGCAATATGGTAGAAAGTCTAATAAAGGGCTGTAGGGTTTTTTTCAACTATCTGCTTAATCAAAGTGGAAGAAAACAAATGCATACTATAAAAAAAAGTGAGAGTGACTTCCGTAGACAAATCCTCTAGGAATTTAAATAAGGTTGTTCTTTTTTAGTATCCAAGTCTATTTCTTCATCTTCTTTGAGATTAACAGAAGTTGTAATGGATCATTGAGAACAAGTAGGGGAGGAAGGATGTCTATATTGCCTTTGTAAAGAAACTAGGACCACACTAAGAAATGCTGCCCTAGCCACTCACCACGTGACCAAGGCAGCTTAGACAAGATCTGAGCATGCACCCTCCAACTTGCTGCTCCTGAACACTTTCTTTTTAATTTCTGGACATAGGAACTGAACCTGTTAATATTTTGGGAGAGAGCAGGTCTCTCAGTCTAGTCCAGTCAGATACTGGAAAAGAAAGACTATATATGCAACATGGCATTTCCTAGCCACTAGTCACAACTAATCTGCAGAGGGGAGGGTGACAATTGCTTTTCTTTTCTTTTTCTTTTTTGTAAATAATGACATACAACTTTATAAATTGAATTATATTCCATCAAAAATGAAAAGTAATAAATATATACCAATTCATTTGTGTGTACATTGCTGGATGGGTGTCCAGGATCGCAACTTTCTTACCAAGCATCTAATTAGTTACAGCCTAAATTCTCAAATTCCTATTACATTCTATGTTCATAATTCATGCTAAAAGAAAAAAAAAAGTCTGGACTTTTGGAAATTAGATTAGGTTAAAGATTACTTGAGATGGTGGAAATTGTCAGGACAGCTGGCTGTTACATTCCAAAACTTGTACAAGGAACAATGGGCAAGGAAAAGCTAAAAGAAATGGGATTATTTACTCTGCAGAAGACAATACTGAAGGTGAAATTTGATAAGTCTTCAAATACCTGAAGGACAGTAATAAAAAGGATGGAGATAGACTATTCTTTGTGGCTGCAGGAGATGGAACAAGAAACAAGGGTTTTTTTAACTGCAGCAAAGGAGAGGCTGCAGAATCTCCATCTATGAAAGCTTTTAAAACCAGGTTAAACATAAGAACTGCCATTTTCTTGGTCAGCCCATAGGTCCATATTGTCCAATATTCTCTGTCACACAGTGTCAAAGAGTAGATGCTGACAGGGAGAGTGAGCAGGATATGACGAGGGTTTTCTCCACTGTTGCTATCTCGCTTGTGACTCCAACATTTATTGTACCTATACATGTGCAGCGAGGCTGCTCCAATCCATTGTAATTAATCAAGTATTCTGGACCATGTTAATTACTGTGCTCCAGCAGACTCCAGTGGCATGTGCATCAGTGTCTCGATACTGAAAAATGGCGGTGGGGGCGCTTTAACTAAAGTTCATTAGGTGATCTTTAGTTAAAGTGTCCCCACCACCATTTTTCAGCACAGGGACACTGATATACATGACGTTCTGGGCGCTTTAATTAGAGCGGTCTTGGAGTTGCTCTAATTAAAGCACCCCCATACTCCTGGAGCATGTATACAAACATCCTTTAAGTCTAGGATGTTCTGATTCAAAGGCTGTACCCCTAAATCTCACGTTCAATAGCTACTGTTGTACCTTTCCTCCAAGAATCTGTCAAGTACCTTTTTGAATCTGGCTAAACTGTCAGCTCCCACAACATCTTGTGGCAAGTAGTTCCCCACTTCAAAATGGTTTAGATAAGGATGATCCCAGTCTGATCAAGGGGTTGGACTTGATGACCTCCTGAGGTCCCTTCCAGCCCTCCTTTTCTATGATTCTCTATTACCCTGAATCAGAGGGTGGAAAGGAAATAATTTGGGAAACAGGTAAACCAATGCTAATAGCTCCATTGGGACAGACAATTTTGGCTAACAGATGTCCAAATTTCAGCTCTGCACTTGGGACTGTCCAAGTATTAAAATTATAGCACTAAAGGTAAATTCTCCAAGACCACAATATCAAAATGACTAATCAGCTAACATCCAGGCTGTTTAGGGTTACTGCCAGAAGCTTTTACAAAGCAAGTAGCTCTCCATAAGGGCAAACTAGTCCTCCAAATGGTGGGGGAGGGATCTTTCTGAGCATCCCACTATTGCCTCAGTTTTTTGGTTACATTCTGCACCTGAAACCCTCTGTACTCCACAGGATTTCAGCAAAGCTCTACCTTGCAGCCAACTCAGTGTGCTTCAGTTCCTGCATGATTAGTAGTCTCCTACAAAGCTATTTTTAGGTCTTTTAAGGGAGTTAATTAATATTCACTCATCAGTTTTGGGGCCTAATCCCTGTTGAAATGTCAACAAAATCCTCATAAATCTCATAAAGCCTTTTCCCCAAACATTCTTTTCACCAGCTTACTCTTAAAACAGCATTTTAATGATTGTATCACCTGGGTCAGCAAATTCTAGGCTGTGATTGCTGGCAATGTTTATTCCAGTTAATAACATGCAAGACTACCTTCAATTTATTTCCAAAGTTGTTCCCGTTTCCATATAAACCAGGCAATTAATCTCCCAGTTTTCTTTTGAAAATCCCATTTTCTCCACAATTTAGGTGTATGTAGGTATTTGTTATATTATCTAAATAGGATAAATATCTGTAGGCAGACCCCAGTCTTTTGTTGCTGTGAGTAAAACTGCTAAAATCCATATAATGGATGACCCAGTTTGTTTCAAATTTATCACAGCTATGATACTCTCTCTAAACATTAAGGCTTAGTCAGCTAGAGATCAGATTGTCTCCTTTGCATGGCTCAGAAATATCCCCATATCTGAGACCTGCAAGAAGCTGCTTAGAAACTCATACTCTCACTTTTGTTAAGTACAGCCCAACTGCAAAATCAGATACCAAATTAGGAAGGCCAGCATTGCTGTTATTTGAGTTGGTCACAGTTAAAACAAGAACTCCTTGATCCAATCTTCCAGGTTGGGCACTGCTTGCCAGTTATGTGAAGTGGGATTCACCTGGACACATAGGGCACAGACAGAATTGACAATTTTTACCTTATCTGGCCACAGAAAGCAGTTTATAGCCATAATCAAACACAAATGCATGGCTGCAAATGATTTCAAAAGTGGCCAATCAAGTGGAAACCTGACTTCTCATTGCATGAGGGGTCAGATGAAGACATTTCAAAACAGAGCATCTTCCGTAACTTCTGTCTGTCCTGCCTCAAGCTGTTTTCAAAATGGGAGGGGGGAAGGGAGCAGAGGGAGTTCAGTCGGGGGGAAGGGGATTCAGCCCCTGCTGAAGGTTGAGGTGGGTGTATTGGAGCCCCCTCCCTCAAGGTGCGGGGGGACTCCAATTCACCCACCTCACCCTTCAGCAGTGGCTGGGGAACCCCTAGAATGAGCTAGCTCCCTCTTCTCCCTTTCTTCCCTCTCACTTTGAAAATTTTCCAGCAGGCAAGGAGCAGGGGCAGTTGCTAGGGGAAACTAGCTGCAGGCTGCATCCAGCAGCTAAATTTCCCTTATCCCCCAAGCTGCTAGGGGTCTTAACCTTCCAGGAACCCCAGCCTCACATTGAGCTGCCTGGCCTCTTATTGGAGGACCTGGAAGCAGAACTGGAAACCTTTCAGGTTTCATAGTTTCATAGTTTCATAGTAGCTAGAGTCGGAAGGGACCTAGGTAGATCATCTAGTCCGACCCCCTGCCTTAGCAGGAAAGAGCACCGGGGTCAGATGACCCCGGCAAGGTGCTCATCTAACTTCCTTTTAAAAATCCCCAGGCTAGGAGCCTGTACCACTTCCCCTGGAAGCTGGTTCCAGGCCCTAGCCGCCCTGACTGAAGTAGCGCCTCCTAATATCTAATCTAAACTTACCCTCCGCCAGTTTGTGACCGTTATTCCTGGTCACTCCTGGCAGCGCACGGGGGAACAGGGACTCCCCCAATACCTGCTGATCCCGCCTGACTAGTTTGTAGCAGGCCACAAGGTCCCCCCTTAACCTTCTCTTGTGGAGGCTAAACAGGTTCAGGTCCCGTAGCCTCTCCTCATAAGGCCTGCCCTGCTGACCCCTGATCATACGAGTGGCCCTCCTCTGAACTCTTTCCATATTGTCCACGTCCCTCTTGAAGTGTGGCGCCCAGAACTGGACGCAGTACTCCAGCTGCGGCCTGACCAGTGCCGCATAGAGGGGGAGGATCACCTCCCTGGACCTGCTCGAGATGCATCTGTGGATGCATGACAGGGTACGATTGGCCTTCTTGACTGCCTCCCCACACTGCCGGCCCATGTTCATCGTGGAGTCAATGACGACTCCAAGATCCTTTTCCGTCTCCGTGCTGGCAAGAGGGGAGTTCCCCAACCTGTAAGTGTGGTGCCGGTTCTTCCTCCCCATGTGCAACACCTTGCACTTATCAGTGTTAAACCCCATCCTATTCTCATCCGCCCACCGTTGCAACCTGTCAAGGTCAGTTTGTAGCCTATTGCACCCTTCTAGTGCACCCACATCCCCCCACATCTTAGTGTCATCAGCAAACTTGAACAGGGTGCTTTCTACCCCCTCGTCCAAGTCACTGATGAAGATGTTGAACAGTGCGGGCCCGAGGACTGAGCCCTGCGGAACCCCACTGCCCACATCCTTCCAGGTCGAGAAGAACCCATCCACTACCACCCTCTGGGTGCGGCCCTCCAACCAGTTGGCGACCCATTTGACCGTGTGGGCATCGACACCACAGTCTCCCAGCTTTTTGATGAGGACAGGGTGAGAGACAGTGTCGAAAGCCTTCCGGAAGTCCAAAAAGACTACATCCACAGCAACCCCTGCGTCTAATGATTTGGTGACCTGATCGTAAAAGGCCACCAGGTTGGTCTGACAAGACCTGCCACTGATGAACCCATGTTGGTTGCCCCTGAGCATGCATTCCCCCGCAAGGCCCTCCTGGATGTGTGCCAGGATAATTTTTTCAAAGAGCTTACCCGGGATTGAGGTCAGACTAACTGGCCTGTAATTTCCCGGGTCCTCTTTTTTTCCCTTTTTGAAGATAGGGACCACATTGGCCCTCTTCCAGTCCTCCGGCACCTCGCCAGAGCACCACGAGTGCTCATAGAGCCGCGCCAGGGGTCCCGCAATGACCTCAGCCAGTTCCTGTAGAACCCTAGGGTGAAGATCGTCCGGACCAGCGGACTTGAACACGTCCAGCCTCTCCAGAAGTACCCTAACTAACTCCTCGCTAACCCTTGGCCCAGGCGTGTCTCTCTCGGGGCCCGAGGGGGGCCCAGCAGGGAGGTGGCTGAACTGGTCCCTACTTAGGAAGACAGAGGCAAAGAAATCGTTAAATATGTTAGCTTTGTCATCTGGCGTGATGACTAAGTTGCCCATCGTGTCCTGCAGGGGCCCCACATTACCCGGGACCCTCTTTTTACCCCCTATGTATTTGAAGAAGGACTTCTTATTGTCCTTAATCCGGGAAGCTAGTCCTATCTCCAACTCTGCCTTAGCCCTCCTGACTGCCCCCCTACATCTTCGGGCGACTATAACATAGTCCTTCTTGGCGATGACCCCATCTCTCCATTGGGTATATGCCTCCCTTTTAGCAAGGAGACATTCCCGGATGCTCTTAGTGAGCCATGGGGGTTTATGTGCCCTCCTGCTCCCTTTGACCCTTGTTGGGATTACCTCCCTTTGGGCATGGAGGATCGTCTCCTTAAGGAGCAACCACTCACCTTCGACATCCGATTCCCTTCCCCTCTGGGTCCTCAGCGCTTCCCCAACGATCCTCCTTAGCTTGTTGAAGTCAGCCCTCCTAAAGTCTAGGGCTGTTGCCTTGCTGCAGCCCTTTGCCACCTTACGCTGGATGGTGAATTCCAGCAAGCGATGATCGCTGTCTCCCAGGTGGCCCATCACCCGCAGCCCCCTCACCAGGTCATCACCCGTGGCCAGCACCAGGTCCAACAAGGCGTCTCCCCTGGTGGGACTGTGCACCTCCTGGGTTAGATGGAGGTCCTGCACTCTGGCTAAGAACCGATGTGAGCGATCAGACTTGGCTGACTGCTCCTCCCAGCAGATGTCTGGGAAGTTCAGGTCCCCCATGATGACCACATCCTTAGCCCTCACTGCCTCTGTAAGCTGACCTAAGAATTCCTGGTCGAGCTCTTCTCCCTGGTTGGGAGGTCTATAGTAGACTCCCACCGTTAAGTCTCTCTCCCCTGGACTGCCTTTTACTCTAACCCAGAGCACCTCAGAGGGCCCCCCCTCTACCCCCTTGCTAATTAACGAGGAAGTATATTCCTCCTTGATGTAGAGTGCTACTCCTCCACCTTTCCTTCTTTTCCTGTCCTTCCTGTATAGCCTATAGCCCTTGACACTCACCGCCCAGTCATGCGATGAGTCCCACCACGTTTCTGTGATCCCTACTATGTCAGGGCTGGTGACAGCTAGGAGGAGGGCGAGTTCCTCCTGCTTCTTCCCCATACTTCGAGCATTCGTGTAGAGGCATTTGAGGCCTTCAACGGTTGTGCCCACTGACCCCCTAGTCTCAGCAATGCCCCGTCCCCCATCGCTTACCTGTTTCTCCCTTTTGACCATTGGTCTGGGCTCGCTGGCTGTTGCTGGGCCTGGTAGTTCATCGTCTCCTCCGCTCTCATCTTCCCCCTCCCCCGACAAGCCTAGTTTAAAGCCCGCCGAAGGAGGTTGCTGCTCAGATCTTTGCTGGAGCTAGGGAACCTCTCCTGCTGGCCACACCCTCTCATAGGGGGTCCTGGAGCCCAGCCAGGAGCCTCTCCTGCCAGCCACATGCCATGCTGCTGAGGGTCCCATAGCTGTCTGCAGGTCCCACTCCTTCAGGGTCTTCTGGGGCAACTGCTCCCACCATGCTGGCCCAGCTCTTTTGAGACTCCTTCCTTGTGGTCCCTCCCTGGTCTCTCCTCAGTCAGCTCTGCTGCCCCTTTTATCCCCCTCCAGGTGACCCAAAGGACCAATCAGGGGACAGGGAGGGTGAGTCTCTGGCGCCTGATTGGTGAGGAAAGGGAATCCCAAGTCCTCCAGTCATCTTTTACCCCTTCAAAACCCCTGGGCCAAATCATTATCAGATTGGTGAGGAAAGGGGATCTCAAGTTCTCCAATCATCTTTTACCCTTTCAAAACCCCTGGGCTAAGTCACTACCAGCTAGCCTGTCACATCTTGAAAAAAAATTTTTTTTTTAATTCCAAAAAATCTTGGGTCACTTCTTGCAAATCTAATCAGCTGTTACTATCAGGCAATCCTAATCCACTCTGTCTCAGCTGCTCTTCCCAGTAACTGAACATGTCCTCTCTGTGGATCACAGATACCACAATCAATAATGACAGAGACCATAGGTGACTAGTAGGGGTGCATGGGGGTGCACGTGCCCCCCTGATGGGGCCAGTACCCCCTGATGCTCAACACTGATGCTGTTGGTAGAGCTGGTGCCCCCCCCCCAACAGGACTGCTACTGTTGGTGGCTTCTGCAGGTGCCCCCCCAGATTCAGAAGGCACCAGTCACTCATGACAGAGACTCTGACCTGCCACTACCCTTATTGCTAGCTCCTACCTGGGTAACTACCAGCAGAGTAAGACAGAAGTCACATGATTATCCTTTGCATGACATCTCAGGCAAATCCTGGAGTGATTCTGCTGTACATTTTTTACTCTTGCTGTGGTGCATGTTTATCCTCCTTGAACACAATTCTCAAAATTTTCCTAGACAGGTTGAGGACACTACAGAAATTGAGCAAGTTATTGCTGGCTAAAGGACTCCAATTAGATACTTTCTTATGAAAGCTGCTCATAACAAAATAAGCAAAACTTTTTTTTTTTCCCAGCATGAGAAAAGCATCATGATCAGCCCCTGAACATGTAAGTAACTATGCCAATTAACTTTGAGAATCTGACTAAACAGGCCTAGCCATGCTTAAACAATTAAAATGACTGAAATGTTATAAAAAGACAAAACAGGTATGCTATAACTGCACAAACATTTATGCTATAAAAGGATAAACATGTATGCTATGCATAGGGCATTTTCAGACAGTATGAGGTAACACCTGGAGCCTCAATGTGACAATTTCTGTGTTCAATATTTTAAAATATTTTATTTCATTTCCAAAATATTTAGTTGCTTAAATAACCATAAGCCATTCATCTTGAAAGCTACTAAGCATGACTACTCTGTGATCTCCTGAATCTTTTTCTACCAACATAATACACATGAAATGGCTGGGATCCAACTCAAATATTTGACTGTTTATTTTGTTTTAAAAGATGTGTTATGCTTTCATGCATATAAGCTTGACATGTTGGGGCCAGGTTTGTTTGTCTTGGCAAACCTCTTTGTGGGAAGATTATTTGGATCCTGCCTTCACACCCTCTTGGAACTTTTCTTCTGAAGGGAACTACTTTTGAGGTCAACCTATTTATGATGTAATTCACAACGGTTCCCATCAAAGGCAAAAAGTCCAGCATTTCTGCTTGTGGTTGTAGGTCATATACTTCCTTTTCCAGCTTTGATATACAGGCAATCCTCGACTTACAACATTGAGTTACAACATTTTGCACTTACAACGTTTATAAATTGACACCCTGTTTCAACTTTCTGATGTCATTTTCGACTTTACAACACTTGATCTGATGCAATGCCATGCCAGTGAACAAGCTCTCTGCATCACCCATCTCCCTGGGTGCCCTGGGTCTTTGGACGCTTTCTTTAAGAAAGCAGACAAGACTCCAGAAAAACCTGCAGCCAACACTCCTGAGAAGACTCCAGTCAAGATCCCTTCAAAAAGTCCATCCAAGAGCCCTTCAAAAAGTTCAGCAAAGTCCCCTCAAATTAGTCCTCCCAAATCAATATGATTGCTATTTACAATATAAATACATTAATGTAGCTGTATTACTCACGTATAATTGATTGAGTACAAAATTCTGAGGTATTTTTGGTGAAAATAGGGTATTGGGCCTTGGTTCAGGAACCAATCCCCCATTTATAACATTCTTTCTTATGAGAAAATTGGTTGTGAGTTCCAACATTTTGACTTAAGACGTGGTTTTTACGAACCAATTGTATTGTAAGTCCAAGAACTGCCTGTATTCAAGAATGGCTTCATTTTTTTCATATGTATGTATATATGTATGTAGAATACATTTAGAAAGCTACAGAAAGTAGATCATAAAGTCCCTTCTTCATTTCCTACATTCTGAACCATTAAGAAAAGGCTCGTAAAAAAAGCGCCAGACTGACCATCCACTGAGCTCAAGTCCTCTCTAACTTGGGAAGTGGCATCTTTTTGTTTTTGGGTCAAAGCCAAATGACTGGTTCATAATCATTTGATATTATTTATAAGCGTAGAATGCAATATGGCTTATGCAACAAAAATTTCGCTTTCTTAGAGCAAAGGCAACTGGCAGACAGTTTGTGATTCTCAGGGGCACCTACTTCCCAAGTTAGTATTTGAGCAATGAAAAAATGTACTTATCTTTGTAAAGCCCTTGACAAAAAGTCACAATTTAGCCCAGTCCCATGGTGTAGATGCATCCTAGAAACTTTAGAATAAATTACTTGCCTGGATTATGAGAAAGAAACTTAATGGTAAATCTCTGACAGGTTTAACAACATCCTCAGGACTTAAAACTTGGAAAGAATGTTTCATTCAAATGCATCATGTGTCTTTCCATATTGAATGAGACCATTGGTACATTTAGCATTGAACCTTATAGCTAGCAGCATCTAAGTGCAAAAGTGTGCAAGAACACCTTCATGGAATAAAATTAGAATTAGCTTTTCATACCCAGAAGAAAGGAAAGGAAGGTCTTGTAGTTAAATTACTGGAATTACCCTCCTGTCCACCCCCCTGCGTGGAGTTTAGCCCAAAAGGCAGAGGCAGCAGTGGACAGGAGGGTTTCCCTTCCCTGCCTGCTCCCCAAGGATAGTGCCAACAGCCACAGCTAAGTGGAGGGCTGCTAGGAAGATGTTGGGGGTTGGGAGTGTGGGGGGCAGAAGGAGGGGATGAGCTCAATACAGGCTGGTGAGAGTTGATCCTGGTAGGCAGGAGATGACAGGATCCAATCCAAGCAGACTGAACCAATACTACCCTAGAGAGTGTCGCGAAGAACCCGGCAGAGCTGGCAAGCCAAGCTCAGGGTCGCGGTCACAGTGGATTGGCCGGGTGGTGGCTATTGGCACGGACAGGTGGGATTAGCAGCTTTGGAGTCTGAGAAGTACCCAGGCGTAGTGATTTAACAAAGATGGTTTATTTTACTCACGCTTGAAGCGGAGGCACACAGTTGCTTCTTCGGTTACAGTGATAACGCACAGACAACAAAGGGGGTCTGTTGGCCCACGAGGTTCAGTCCGAAGACCTAGTCCCAGGGCTGGTCAACAGCTCATTAATGGGTGTAACAAACAAACAAAACTGTAACGCGTAGATAATGAGTCGCGTGACGCCAGTCCACAGCAATGGACAAATCGCGTGGTCGAATACGAGAAGCCGGGGTCGGTAGCCAGGAGGTGATGCAGCGAAGACGTCAGTTGGAGGGATAAGCAGAGTCGTAGTTAGTGAAGGAAGCCAAGGTCGATGATCCAGAGCCAGGTTAAACAAAGTCCAAAGGGTGATCCGAAATCGTAAGCCGTTAGTCAGTTCAAAAGGTAAATCAGGAGCCAGATAAACGTAGTCAAAAACCGCAATGGTAACGAGTGATACGAAATACTAAGCGAAGGAGGCAAAGGAGGAGATCAATAGGCCCTAAAGCCTGACTCAGAGAGCAGTCCCTGCAGCAGCAGCCTCTGTCTCTAGTCCACGCGATCTCCACACACACCACACCGAGGAAGGGGCTCACAGAACTTTTATATCAATTTGGTAGCCAATCAACGTGCTCTCCGCAGAGAAATTTCTAGTCCGATTACCTCATGTCAGGTTCTGACTAAGCATGCTTTCAGTCAGGAGCTGACACAATCTGAGCATGCGTCTGTGGGGAAAGTAGGTCAACAATGATTGACAGCTCCACAGGTCACCCAGGGGGCAAGGACTGGGTGAGCCTTGGAAATTTCCACTCACAGCTTCAAACCGCGCATGTCAGTTTAACCTCTTCTGTGCTGGCAGCATATACTCAAAGTTTTTCCATGACAGAGAGCAGGCAAGTAGGGTAGGTACAGAGTTCACTTGGCTGCGTTACCAGCCACATTACCACATGCCAGCCCTCTAACAACAAGTCAGAGCATGTTACATTAACCCTTAACGTGTGACTGCTCATGAACATGTGCTAACTTTAACACAACCTAACATTCCTTAGAGAGTTAGCCCATGCTAATTAAAACATTAGTGGGTTGAGAGCAAAACAGCAGAGACTGCTTCTACTAAATCCTCTCCTACAAGCAAATTTCAACAGTTTAATTGCAATTACAGTATGTAAGAACATGTAAATGAACTGCATTTCAAGGAAGGAAACTTTCCCTTACAGGTTACTTCTTGAAATAAATTAAATTAAAGATACCTATGGCTTCCATTGTGGTTCTGAACTAATTCCAAATCATTAAGCCACTAACCCTACCTGCTCCCAACTACATATTACACTAAAATTAATTTTGATTTAACTTAAAATCTTATTGGCAACCAATTTTACTATACACCTATATATTGTACAATGCATGAATATTTGGCACTTTGAACTTTTAAGTTCTAGAAGTGCCCTTACAATGATATCTCTTGCACCTCGTAACCAGTGTACCCTTGACCTGCCAGCCTGGGTCGGCATGACTGGCTTGGTGAAGAAGGGAAAGATGACCAGACAGGTGGGGAGTAGCGGCGAGTAAGAGTCAGGCGGCTTGAAGCATATTGGTTGTATGAAAGGTTTATTGTACTTATGCTACTGATGGTCGCAGCGTAGGCAGGATAGCTGACTTGTTCAGTTACAGTGCATAAAACAGAACGGTCTAAAGGGGTCTGTTGGTTCACGGGGTTCCTGAGCTGAGCCCTTGCTTTTTAACCCGGAGGCTAGGTGCGGCTGCCCAACTCAATAGTCCCAGAACTAGTCAACAGCTCATGCACAGGGAAAAACTATAATGCACTTTCAATCAGTAAACTTCTGAGAGCTCTTTGACGAGAAGGACAGATGAACCAGTGAGAGACAAATACGCCAAAATGAAGGTCGGTGGCGGGGAGATGTCTACAGGTGGCCAATCTGATGACTGTATCTCCTTGGTGTGCTCGGAGTTCTCCGCTTAATGGCGGGAATCTGCTCTTAGTTATAGTCAGCAGTGACCAATCACTTCATGCCAGTTGTGAATATTTACTGACCGCCAATTACATTCTTACACAGTGACCTAGATACATATCCATCTGACCTAGATACCTATTCATTTGACCTAGATACATTATTCATCTGGCTGCCCTCAGTGGGTTCAAAAGTTCAACCTTATGATTGGCACCTGCAATACTTATCATTGCAGACAACAAGCTTCTAAGCGTGGAAAACAACTTTTAACAAACTCCAACTGCAGTGCTTCTTTTAGCAAAGAAATAAAGGCTACTAGTGCTGAGGGGTCTTTATGGCCTGCATCCTTACTAAGTTATTATGGTCTTTTGCTTTGCTGGCATTGGCACTCTAACCGACAGGTAAAATTCAGACATGACAATATCCACTGAAAAAGAATTCATAATCCAAAATATGTTCAATGAATAAAAATTAAGTGAGTTGGCTTCTTTTCCACCGTGGTAACTTCATAGGCTTTTAATGGAAGCCTTCTTGCAGCATAAACAAGATCATGCCTACTGGAGATAATTCAAACTAAATTTAGTGCTTTACTGTACTGAATATAGCTGTGGAATGATTAAATGATTCTGTGGAGTATAAAAACTGTACAAGAGATTAAATTTTATATAGGTTCTAGCTATATAAAATACTGTAGAGATGAGATTGATGAGTCCCATGCAAGACACTGAAACTTCTAAGTGCCTGTCCTGGATACAAGGAAGAAAACTTTCTGTTTCGAGTTTGCTATTTTTGTGTTCTGGGTAAAAATGTGTGGTGGGGGAATTCCAAAGAAATGCTGAAGAAACCATTGTTCCCAGAAGGAGGACCAGGAAAAAAAGAAATGCCTGGAAAGGAAAATTCATTTACCTTGAACTTTGTTATAGATGCTCTAGAAATAAGGGATGATATCAGAATAAGAACGGAGGAAAGAGATCCCCCAGGAAGGAGCGATTCCATGTTTTAGTGTTTACCAGTGACCATAAATCAGAAAGAATCAAAGAAACCAGCTGTGAGAAAGTCTGTGGGAAGGGGGATTTTTCAGAAGTTTGAACTATGAAATCTATAAGCAAGGTCTTTTTATATTTTTATTGCTCTTTGACAAGACATGCCAAATGTGATATAAAATACTTCTTGACCAGATGAGGGAAAAAGTAAGTTTGATTGAACAGTACTAGTAGAAACTGGTAGAAATTCTAGGTTACAAATCCTAGGTGTCCGCCACAGTTAGACAGAACATTAAAAGTTAATTTTTGCAAATGACAGTTTAGCATGTTTTAGGGATTTATGAAAGCACATAGATATATATTCTAAGTCCAGTATAGAAAATTAAGATCATAACCAGGCAGTCAAATGTCAACATTCTTGAGGCAAGCTCAATGCACAGGTCAGTTAAATCATGCTGTGCTTTAGACAGTGAAATAATAGCCGATACATTTCAACTGTCAATTACTTACACTTTTTAAAAGATGGTGCAAGTCAGGGCAGGGTGCCACCTTTGGGCATTTTTACACGTGCTCCGGGATGCAGTGCCAGACTCTTTAATTCGTGACCCATGCATCTCGTATATCAGTGTCCCCACACCAAAAAAATGGCAGCAGAGCATTTGGAACTAAAGCGCATTGAACATGTTTTATTTCAAGGCACCTGCTGCCATTTTTTTCAGAGTGGAGACATACAGGGACACTGATACAAGTGACATGGAAGGCTGCCAGAGTGCATCAATTTCTGCGCTCTGGATTCCCAGGACATTGGAGCAAGCTCCCTGGACATCTATAGTAGCCCTTTAATACTAACTCATAAGAAAGCTCATCAGTGAAAGCTTTAATACTAGCTCATCTGTGGAAGCAGGAGGAAGCTAACAAGGAGGAGTATATCTACTTGGCCCACATTTGCAGGGAGGCAGTTAGAAAGGCCAAAGCAACTCAGATCTGAGGCTGGCAAACACAAATTAAAGACAACAAAACATCTTTTTTTTAGGTATGTAGGGAGTAAAAGGAAAGTGCAGGGCAGCATAGGAGCCCTACTAAACAAGTAGGAGCAATTAGTGACAGGGGTGGACAAGGCTGAGTTTTTTTGCCTCAGGGTTCTTGAACAGGGGTCAAGATGAATCTCCTAATTGGCTCTTAGACAGGTATCAGAGGGACACCAGCCCACCAACTGTCGATGCTGACTTGGTGCAGAGTCACTTGGAGGGACTGGATCTGTTCAGGTCAGCAGGCCCAGATAAGCTTCATCCGAGAGTACTGAAGGAATTGGCCGGTGTCATAGCAGAACCACTGGCATGGCTAGATGAGTGGCTGTGGTGCTCAGGTCAGGTCCTGGAGAACTGAAAAAGGGCCAGTTTGGTTCCTGTTTTCAAGAAGGGGAGGAAGAAGGATCCGAGTAATTATAGGCCAGTCAGTTTCATCTCACCTCCATCCTTGGAAAGATCTTTGAAAATATTATGAAGGATCATATCTGTGGGAGTCCAGTGGGAAAAATAATGCAGCAGAGAAACCAGCATGGATTCATAGTAGGTAGATCATGCCTGACCAATCTGGTTTCGTTTTATGACAGGGTCACAAAATGCTTAGATGTAGGAGTAGAGGTGGATGTCATTTTCTTAGATTTTAGCAAGGACTTCAAAAGGGTATCTCATCCCATTCTCATAAATAAATTAAGAGGCTGTGATATAAATGTTTACACAGTCCAGTGGGTGGCAAATTGGCCTACTGGTTGCACCCAGAGGATGGTAGTAGATGGGTTGGTATCAACCTGAAAGGATGTGGGTAGTGGGGTCCTGCAGGGTTTGGTCCTTGGACCTGTACTCTTCAATATCTTCATCAGTGACTTGGATGTGGGTGTGAAGTGTACTCTGTCCAAGTCTGCAGACGATACTAAATTGTGGGGTGAAGTGCAAACTCCAGAGGGTAGGGAATGATTGCAGGCAGACCTGGACAGGTTAGAAAAGCGGGCAGTACACAACAGGATGCAGTACAACAAGGACAAGTGCAGAGTGCTGCATCTAGGGCACAAAAATATCCAGCACACCTACTGGCTGGGAAGCGACCCTCTCAGCAGCACAGAAGGGAAAGGGATCTTGGAGTCATTGTGGACTCCGAGATGAACGTGAGTTGTCAGTGTGATGAAATCATCAGCAAAGCTAGCCACACTTTATCATGCATCAGCAGATGCATGACAAATAGATCCAAGGAGGTGATACTTCCCCTCTATGCGGCATTGGTCAGACCACAGTTGGAGTACTGCATCCAGTTTTGGGCACTGTAGTTCAAGAAGGATGTTGATAGACTCAAGAGGGTCCAGAGGAGGGCCACTCGTAAGGTTAGGGGCTTACAGGACAAGCCCTATGAGGAGAAAGTGAGGGACCTGGACCTCTTCAGCCTCTGCAAGAGAAGGCTGAGAGGTGATCTTGTGGCTGCCTACAAATTTATTAGGGAGGACACGGCAAAGGATCTGAGATGCTCTGTTCACCAGGGCACCTCTTGGGGTAAGAAGGAACAATGATCACAAATTGACAGAGAGCAGATTTAGGCTAGATATTGGGAAAAACTTCTTCATGGTAAGGTTGGTCAAAATTTGGAATGGGCTTCCAAGGGAGGTGGTGCTTTCCCCTACCTTGGGGGTCTTTAAGAGAAGGCTGGATAGGCACCTGGATGGGGTCATCTGACCCCAGCATTCTTTCCTGCCTAGACAGGGGGTCAGACTCAATGCTCTGTTGAGGGGCCTTCCAACCCTAGCATCTATGCATTTATGAAAGTCAAAAGCTTTTGTAGAACATCCATTGACAAAGTAGGCTGTAGCTTATGAAAGCTTATGGTTTTCTGAATAAGCTAGTCTTAAAAGGTGCCATCCTGTCCTGCCTCCCTTGAGGCCAACGCAGCTAACTACCTCTCTTTTTTTTAAAAGATGCTCAGCAGCATTCAATACTTGATATAGCCTAACATACAATCATAAGGCCGATGCCAGCAACCTCTCTAACAACAGTGAGACTCTGCTCATGATCTGGTTGCAACCATGGGCTGATCTCTGAAATGTACTTACGTTTGTACAATTTGAATTTCTCAGCATTTTCTCTTCCTTGACACAAAACCAAGACTATATTCTGTTGCTTCTTCCTTTATAACACACATCTCCCCCTCCCTTCCAGACTTCCAACATCATCCCACATCAGAGCTACTGATGCCTCCTTTTACTACACTTCCCAAAATAACCCTTCTTATTTCTAATCAGTCAAAAGTGCTGCTGCTATAATGACTGTTCTTCTCAGCATGCTGAATACAAATCTTCTCTTTCCCTTCCTTCCCTCTACTGGCCAGCCAGCACTACATCAATTTAAAGCTACTTCCTCTTGCTACCTTTGCCCTGCCTCACTCACCCCACCCCATCCTATAACACTGACTTCGTCTCTTTTCATGTTCTCCCAGACATCATTCTTGACATACCATTTTTAATTTCTTACCCCCATTTATGAAATAACTCCTAAAGCAACTTGTCAATCCAGCACTGTCCCATTATAGTACAATTCTGCTATGAAGTTCCAAATATGTAATATGACAGCTTATCAGGACCAAACTCCATACATATCTTACAGAGTAACCGTACCATCTTCATATTGTAGCATCTAACAGCAGACATATAGCAAACCGCTTTTGTACCCTATGCAGAGAATAGGGAAGGCAAGAGATGTCACTAAGCATTGGAGGTCCTACCTCATTTTAGTCACCAAGGCTACTGCTGAAGCCCGCTCCATGCACCCTGCCTAGCCGAAGCTGTAGCCATTCTGGTGCCTTTTCTATAAAAATATAATGGTATTCAAGACTAGTGCTCTGTCTGCCTCTTCCCCGCCCCCCACCCCCCACTTAAACTTTTGACTGATTGCCTTAGGAATGTCACCGGGGTCTGACTAATGACCCTCAATTCTCATGTCATTTATGAACACAGGGTGTTTAGGGGAAAAATTGCATTTTACCTCTTCTTATGAAATACTTAGCATATAGCTAGGCAGCCAAAAATAAAGCCACAAAGAAACTGTAGTGATACTGCAGCTGAGTAGGAATCTCCTTATTAAGGAAGCAGAGATTTCATTACATGAAGAATCAGCTTCTGTTATTATAAACAGTGGGTACATTTACATGTGCACTTAATGCAGTTTAGGCTTATTTCACATTAAATTATTGAACAGTAAGCCAGCCCTGGGAACATGTCTACATGTGCACCTTCTTGGGAGCAGATTTGCTTCTTATTGGGCATAGGCTCATCCAGGCCTCCTTCTGCCCTGATCTGCACCCCTGCAGCAGCCAGGGGGAACTGTAGCTCTGGCTGCAGCTGCCTAGGTGCAAGAGGCACTCTTTAAAAGGCAGCTCAGTGCCTTATTCCCTGGCCACATGCTTCTCTGGCTGGAGCACTTTGCAGTCTGCTGGCACAGTCCTCCAGGACACTGTCCCCAAAGCCTGAGCCCAGCACACCATAGCTGCTCCCAGCAGTGAGGACCAGAGCCACAGGCTTCTCCTTACTGCCACACTCACCGTGCTTCACCTCCACAGTGACCGCTGCCGGGCCCGGGTGGGCCTCAACCCTACCCTACTCAACATCTGTGAGGCCTAGAGCAAGTTCTTCTGTGAGGCATAGATGAAACAAGCACAGCAGGTGGAGGACACCTGGCAGTGAGAGCACCAGCTGAGGTGGCAGCAACAATGATGGTCCCCTCTCCCTCCCTGCCTGAGGCCCTGAGCACACCACATACCTAGCAGCAGGGGCCAGTGCACCATGTACAATAGGTACTGGTAGACCATCTCCTGAACCCTCTGCAATATGGCACCTGGGAGGCCGGCTGTGGACCCCAGGCCCACAACACACAATCAACACCATGTATACTGCAGATAGTTTCCAGCAACAATGTTTATTTCCCTCTTCAATAAGATTCCCTCCCACCCTCGCACCGCAACAGCACATCCCACCAGCAACCCACCACCAATAAAGCACTGTCTTGCCCATGTAGCTATGTACATCGTGCTGTGCCTTCACAGGGAAGGGGGTGGGAGAGGAGGGCAGTGGCCTGGAGGCACCTACAGGGCAAATCCTTGGGCAGGCACTTAGCCCCCAATCTCTGGCCACACCACTGTGGCAGTTGATGCCATGGCGAGGCCGACAGGTTAAGGGCTCACCCAGGGGCAAGGATAGCCACTTCCCCTCCTCCATCATGAGGCCAGGGCTACCAGGGCCCTCTTGTGGTGCTGGCCCCACTGTGGGAAGCTTCTGCTCAGGCGCCACATGATGTCTGGGTGAGCAGCAGTGGGCAACACAGGTCAGGGCATGGCTGCTGGGGAACCAGTTCAGGAATGGGGACAGGGGGCCCTAGCTGCTGCAGGAAGCACTATACCTCATCCCAAATCCACTGAGGGGCTTGGTTCTGGGGCACAGGAAGCTGCCAGGAGGAAGGTGAGACTGGGGGCTGGGCTGTGGGTGACACAAAGATGACTGCCAGGGCCAGAATAGGATAAGGCACCTGACAGTCCTCCTCCATAGCCTCCACTGCCCAGGCCAGGACAGCAGTCTGCCACTCCTGTACCTCCAGCATCCTCTCAAAAAGGTCAGTGTGCCTCTCCTGTCCCCTCCAGGTGAGGAGCCTGTCCCAAAAGGGATAGTACTCCTGGTCCCTCTCCCACTCATGTTCTACATCCTGAGCATGCCAAGCCTGCAAGTCTGCCAGATACTCCTCTGCCACAGTGAGCCAGGAGGGTGTGGTCTTGCATAAGCTGTTGGCAAAGATGGCACATGCACAGGTCACCTGCCCATTCTAGTAGTGTCCCTGAAGGCACATCTCTAGTGGCAGCTGGTGCCTCTCCCTCATGTGCAGCTGCTAGGCCTGCAGAAACTCCCTCTCCTGGCTCTTTTTGAGAGTTTGAAACATTTCAGAGATAATATGCACTGTACCAAGGAGCTGTATGCTGCTCGGTCTCACATCAGGAGTCATATGAGCACAGATGCCCAGGGAACATGGTAAGTTGGCTAGGCAGCCCCTGCCACAGACAGCTTCTTGCCAAGCCCTCCATCCCTGCTCCCTCTATGGAAACAGGCAGCCTGCCTTCCCAATCCCCTACCTGAGCTGGGCTAGGGCTGGTTCTTGCCAAAGACCTGTCCCAGGGCAGGACAAACTCCCAGCCCCATGTTTCTGGCCCAAGCAGGAAGCTGGCCTCCTGGGATACAGACAGAAGTTACACAGAAACTAGTTTAAGTCATCAGAAACTGGTTTAAACCTATAACATAACAGATGTTCAGTGCACATAAACTGGTTTCAAAAAGGCTGAAACTGGTTTAAGATAAACCTGGTGGAATGTAGTATCAGACTCAACTGATTTGGGTCAAGCCAGTTTATGAAACTTCTGTCACAGACCCCTTCCTGGATTATGTTAAATCAGCATCCCCCAGTATGCTTTCCAGCCCTGGGCTGGGCTGAGCTGTACTGATCCAGCAGAGAAGGGGGGTAGGGATTGCCCCACCCAGCAAACCCCAACTGTGGTCTGGGGCCAGGGCCAGCACCAGGGCTTAAACCCCACTTCCCTGCTAAACTTACTGAAAATTACTGCTGGCTGTGACTGTGGACTACAAATCCCAGAGGTACCTTGGAAGCAGAAATAGGAAGTGATGAGAAGCCTTGCAGAGTCCTGCTTCTGTGATACTGGACCACAAAACCCAGAGACCTCAGAGGCAGCAGGAAGAGGAAGTGAATACACAGCTTATGCTGGCTACATGCCAGAGTCATGCTCTAGCACCCCCTGGCTTCTGGCCACATTTCCTGAATTGAAAGTTAATGCATGTCCAGCTGTTTCTCAATTTAATCTCTGAAGGTTAGACTAACCTGCAAAGACCAAATTGATTCAGCCTTGAGTTTTTTGATTGTCTGTACTTAGCCCTGGTGGTGTGGCTGACCAGAAGCAAAGTTGTTCCCAGTCATCATCTACACGTGCACTACTGTACAGTACTTACTGCACAGTTACTCTAGTGCTTGCATTTATAGGTACTAGCTAACTGCACAGTAAATTAGTCCACTGTGCAATAAATGCTGTGTACATGTAGACTGTGATGCTTTACTGTGCAGTAGACTCCTCTACTATACAGTAAAGCAGCTTGTGTAGATATACCTAGTATGTCACAACCACAGCTATATACATTTCTTCCTTAAAAAAGGAAAGAAAAACAACCACCAGGAACCTGGGACTCAGGAACCTGGGTTCTTGGTTTTGCCAGCACCTCTGCATGTTCTTAGTACCTCAATTCTCCATCTTAAAAGCAAGTACTCCTCCTCCCATGTTATCCTCTTTTCACTTGGATTGCAATCTCTTTGGGATATAGACTCTCTTATATGTGCAGTGCCTAGTACAATGGGGCCTAGAAATTCCTTGCGATACAACAGTAGGGTACAACCATAAAGCAAAACATAGAAGAAATGTTAAGTGGTGTTAGACTGGCCAGTTCACTGCACAAGTATCGGGAGATCTCATCCCTAGAGGTTTAGCCTTCAAGAAGTAGGAGCCTGGCATTCACAGGAAAGAAAAAGAGTTGGGTTTTTTTCACCCCAGACAATTGTAAAGGAGCAAAAGCACATCAAAGATCTTGCAGCTCATCTAGGATTTTACAAATCAATTGCGACTAAACCACAACTTTAACGTTAAAAAAAAATCATTGAAACAAACCTCTGATTTAATTCTAATTGTGCAAATCCATAATAATTATAATCCTTTTGTCACTATGTTCATTTAGTCTCCAAAATTAGACAATGTGACACATATTCAAAATATTATGAGAGCTAATTAGATGTGTTCCATTTAGTACAACTGAAAAAAAAAAGAATACTTTTCTTTCATAAACTTCTCCTCACTCTCCACAGTCATGGTAACTACCTGTTCTTCCTGAGTAATATCAACTTTACCCTTGTTTGCAGCGCCTTTTTTCCTGACCATAAAATCACACAACTTCTCCAATGGAACAAAAGTCATTTAATATTATGTGGTGTAATACACTTCAGCAAGAGATTCACACAGTTATACACTTGCTACAGCTAGTCTCAGAAGCTGGAATGCAAATGAATACTTGTCCCTTTAGCTGGTGCCCACCCCGTTGTTTAACTCCATGACTATTAAGTTGCCAGACTATATTGACTTGTGGCTTCTATCCTAACCTAACCTAACATCTCTCCTCATCTTTCTGGTTTTCCTTCCCCATCAGAATCTACCCTGTGGTTACTGCATTCTACACATTCACTTCATGGGCCCAGCTGTGTTCTTGTTAAGATCCACAAGTAGGCAGCCTTTGACTATTAGTGTTCAGTGGAGTCCTGGGTGTTAGTAATAGCAACCTGAAGTCACCTCCAAGGTCAGAATGCGGAGGTGAATGGGATCTGATGCATTCTAGAAGCCGTTAATTCCCAATCACTGCATGTTGCATTTAATCTGAGCACAGCTGTAACTGCATTCTGAAATCCTTGGGAAAATACAAAAGGAGCACATTTTTGGAATGTGTTGTAGACCTACAATTAATATGCTTCTTCCAAGTGGCCACTGGAATTTTATGCTAATTAAAATCTTTGATGAGGCTCAATAGTGGGGGTGGGGGGGCAGTGAAATGCCTGTGTCTGCCCCTCACTCCTAAGCCCCTACCCTCCCAGTACCCCTCAGTCACAGCACCCCAGCCCCCAGGTCTGCCAGTGTACCTCTCCTGACCTAGCACTTCTGACCAAGAGCCTCCTGCTGCCCCCTTCTTCCCCACCCCACCCCACACACACACTCTGTCTCTCTTAGTGGGAGCCTGTGCACAGAGCACATGACCCCCGATAGCCAATCAATTTGCCTGCTGCTCCCAGCCCTGAGCAGCCAAGCTTGCTAGTGCCCAGGAAAGCAGGGGCAAAGCAAAAACCCAGACAGTTGCTTGCATTTTAAAAACCCACCTGGACATGAGGAGAGGCAGCCAAAAAAAGGACATGTCCAGGACAGAAATATGGTAACCCTACACTGGGTTTCTGTGGCCCAGCAGGCAGGAATCGATGCATAAGGGCGAAGCAAGGTAGGGAAGTTCAGTGCCACTTCTGGGAGCCCTGTGTTGCTATGGCAAGGCACCCCATGCTCATCTGGCAGCAGCAGGTTCAAGAGGAGACTGGATAGACACCTGGCTGGGGTCTTATGACCCCTGCCACCCCCAGTGCTCCTTCCTGCCCATGGCAGTGGGTTGGACTCGATGATCTGTCTAGGCCCCTTCCCACTCATTTATTCTATGATTCAGGTATGGAGACATGGAGTTGTGCCCCCTGCTGCTGCCGGGTGGGCAGGAGGCACCTCACCAAGGGGCTCCCAGGAGTGGCACAAGCCTCCCTGCCCCACTCTTTCCTGCCACGCTGGATCCTGCTCACTGGGCTAAGGAGGTCCTGGGCAGAGGCCAGCAGGGTGGGCAGCCCAAGCCTGTAGTGTGCCACCAGCATTTTGTTGCATTCCCCACTTGACCTGCAGCAGCCACTGCCTCCCACAGGTGGCAACTGCGGTTCAGGCACTACTGCAGGGGGACAGGCAGCTGCAGACCTGGGTCCCTGGCCCTGTAGCCCTGGCAGCTGGGGGCCCCCTGTAGCAGAGCTGGGAGATGCACAGGGCTGTGGGTGGGGAATGAGGGGCAATAGCATGGTTAAAGAAGCATATCAGAGCTGCTTAGCGCCACAAACCAGTGGGGGTGGACAGCTGCAGTTGGACCCAGATTCTGGAGAGGGAAAGAGGCAGGGGTAACTGATTTCTAGTGATAAAAAACCCCAAATCAGATGCCAATATTTATAGGTATTTAGAATTTATTTTATTATAGTGATTGAGGTGGACTTCCAAATTGCTTTAAAATTGTAAATATATCAATACAACATTGTGTTCAACTGATACATACACACACACACACACACACACACACACACACACACAGAGTAGCAGTTCATTTTAACCATAGAAAAATGCAGATTTGGGTTTTTAATCAGAGTAATTGTGAATTTTTATCAAGGAATTTGCTATTTTAAACAGAGAAACCAAGAATCCCAGCATCACCAAGTGTCTGCCACTTTCCAGGAGTGCATTAAAACAACATGGTTGACATCTCTCTCATGGATCTGTGTTCTCATCCTGTCCCTGGCAGGAGGGATATTTTTTATTTGTACTTAAAGCAAAACAGGTTGGCAATGGTTCTTAATTCTTATTTTAAGTCTTGGGCTGGTTACAAAAGAACTGTTTCCTGCTCAGATGATCTATACATTTACAGTGGAGAATTATATTCTAGAAAAGCAAAGTTGCAAGGTATTGGAGCATAGTAGGGCAGACTAGATCATCTTCATGGAAAGGGCAGAGAGTCAAGAAACTGGGATTAGGACCAGAGTCAGAAATCAAGTTTCTGTAAATTAGGATTTGTGGGGGTGTTCCAAGCAATAGAGGGGCACAGCAAGGCTGTCTGTTGCCCAGACTTCTTGCTGCTGTCTGCCCTGGTCTTAAAGGCTAAGTATAGACAGGGCTAAAATTACATATAAAAAACTGCTACAAGTGATCAGATATTTTCTCTGATCTAAACAGCTGGGCATAGCACCTAATTTGGTCATGTTCATGATTTGCATAACATCTTGTTTTCTCCCCCCTAACAGAAAGGGTTAGCAGGTATATTTAAAAAAGCAAGACTAGAATTTAAAGTTTGCAATGAATGAGGTTAATTTCCTTAATGTATGAATGAAGCATTGGTCTCAGCATTTATTAGTGAGCTTTTATTTTTTTTTTACCTTAGCATACTCTTAAAAGTTTTGTCTCACAGTGAAATAGTTTAAAATTTGCATAGTTAGAAGACTGACAAGAGATCCAAGGGAGCTAAACCTTGAAATAAGTATTATAGAAGTAAAGAGAAGGCACTAACTATAATTTCTTTCTTGCCAACTTAAAAAAGGAAGTACTCATATGATATTATCTCAAGTAATGGAGTTTTAATAGTCCAAAATGCATAAAATGAAATCAGGCTTTTTCCAAAGAAAAAGTATTTTCTTTGGAAAAAAAAATCTTTAGCAATTCTAGTATGATGCTATTCTTTACTAAACAAAATAACAGTATTATTCTCTGGTACATGTACTTGATTGTTAAGAATGCACTACTGGAGACACTCGTCTGACTAACAACTTATTCTGAATTACAGAACGTTGAGAGGAAGTATAGAATTGCTTTCCTTGCATAAAACTTAATTGGAAAAAAGATCTACAAAAAAATTAATCTTCCATTGCCATAGGGCACCTTAAGTTTTTAATTCTCTAAGAAAGATCCAGTGAGTCACACTTTCAGAGACCCTGAGGGATTCATATGTCCCTATATGAATATATATCCATATATTTATATGGAGATATTCTATATCAATCCACAGAAACATACCCCAGTCCTGAGCCTAGTATACACATACGTGGGAAGATGTCAAGCATCTGACAAACTCCATTGAATTTGATTTATTTCAGTGTTAATAACCATAACCTTGGCTGCACCATCCATAGAAAATATGCACACAGTTTAAAAAAAACAACCTAATCAGTGAAGTCCTCTCTCTATCAAATGTCAATGGGATTTTTGTTACTGAGTTTCTAGGCAGAAATCTATGAACCTTGTTACCGGGTGCTTAGTCATACAATTTTAAAAGCACGGCCAAATGGCTAAGGATTCTTCACCACTCTCATATACTCAATACATGATTTTATCTGAAGTAAAAGTATTTACATATCCTGCACGGGATTTTCATTACATTATTTTAAATTGTGTTTCCATTAAACTCAGTTTCATTTTTGATTTCCTAATATTCTAAACAAATACTTGAGAGATGCATATAATTCAGGCGTATTTATCTTTTTAGGAGCAGACACTGGTCTCATTCTAGTTATACAATGGTGTAACTCCATCAACTGCAATTAAGTTTCTTCTCCTACACAATGGTATACATAAAAATCAGATTTCATTCAGAAAGAACAGACAGTTGATCAGTGCCATGCAGTGCAACCATACCAACTAACTCATCTGCAACTCCACTTATCACTTGTTTTGATCAATTTAAAAAAGGCAGGCATTATTCCTTGGGACTATATAGTTTATAGATTTTTTTAAATAGAGGGCATGATGTTTTTTAAACAAGTGAATTTCACACTCAGTATAGATACTAAATTAATAGCCCCTGCAAAACAGAAATTCTCTTTCCACTGACTGGTCAAGCATGGCACAAAGCAATTCCTCACATAACTTTTCAAACAAGCCTTATTTAAGACCCCACACTGCCTGGTAAATGAGCCTGATTGTAGGAGTGGTTATATAATTTTCTCCAGGCTATTAAACTCATGACCCTTCTGCTAACAGAGTAAACACAGTTCCAGTTGTTAAGGTAATGCTTTATAATGTGGACCCTTTTCCACAAGGAATTGCACTACAGCCCCAGCTCATTAAAGTTTCTATGTCCAATGATGCTGAATATTGTCCTGCCTAAAAATTTAGGCATGGGCATCCATAAGTAGAATTTACAGAGAAGAGTTCTGCACCCTTGCTCCCCATATCTTGAACGAAGGCCATCTGGGAAGCACCTGTTCACCAGAGCCCCCCAAGGGATGACAAGGTCAAACGGTCACAAACTCTTCCAAGACCATTTCAGGCTGGACATAAGAAAGAACTTCTTTATTGTCTGAGCCCCTAAGGCCTGGAACAGACTGCCACCAGAGGTGGTGCAAGCACCTACTCTGGACTCCTTTAAGAGACACTTGGATGTTTATCTTGCTAGGATCCTGTGACCCCAGCTGACTTCCTGCCCTTTGGGCGGGGGGCTGGACTCAGTGATCTTCCAAGGTCCCTTCCAGCCCTAATGTCTATGAAATCTATGAAACACATTTTAGTTGGGATTCACAGCAGCCTGCAGGCTAGGTAGGGGTATGCATAGACCAGCCAATAGGAGGATGTGGGTGGAGGGACTCATATACTTGCCTTATGTACTTTCCCCATTTTTTACATTTGCTTTAAACTTTTTTTCCTCCACCAGGGATTCCATCCTACATTTAGGCAAGAAATGATTAGACAGGTATTCTATTTTAAATGCACAGGTACATTGGCATGCGCACACACGCACACTAAATCAATATTGCTTCAGAGCCCCTGTATGACACACTGGTTTAAAATATGCCATGTTTACTCATGCTGGATGTTCCACTTCAGTGTGCCTTTCTCCATTCAAATACCATTTGAAACTTTTCAGAAATGTTCGGCATTTCTTTAGTTGTAACCTTGAAAACACAAGTTTCAGATGGTTTTCACATACTTAACTTGCAGAAAGTTGCTCTGAGGACACGCTCATTCTGACAACACAAAGACAAACCAGTAGCTCAGATGTTATGGTTATTCTTACAGATGCAAATCAGAATCATGTCTAGATAAGGGAAGGAAAAAAGCCTCCTGTAGTTGGCCAAACCAAATTAACCTTTAAGAAAATAAAAACAAAAAACCTGCCTTTACTTCCCTCAGAATTGCTGTCTATATCAGTCACTAGAAAGCACATCAGACAATTTAAGTGAGCCCCAGACTGGGAGAGCCCTTATACACATGCTTATATTAGGGCCAAGTACTAAGGAGCCAGCATGCATAAAAGTCACAACACTATGCATCAGGCTAGGTATACTCTTGTAGCCCAGGTAACTTGGGTATATACTCCCCTTTTCCGATTGAAGGGGATTGTGAGCTGACAGGTGTGCTGTGGGGTGGGAACTGCAGACCACTCAGTTTCCCTTTGTCCCTATAGAACCAGGTCAGGACAGTCAGGGGACTTAACGATATACACATTTATTTACATTAATGTATCACAAGGGAAAGGAACATGGATATAAACATATGTACAATGTATATATACAAGATATCTAAACCAGTAACATAAACAATACCCTCTGGGTAAACAACATAAAACCTTATACCAGCGCTCCAGATACAGGTAAGTATCTGATCTGAAACAGATAAACCCCAAAGATAAACTCAATTCCAAGGAGAAACCCCAATGCCCTTGGGCTTTTTCCAAGTCTTATAAAGAAGCTGGTAACTTTAGGGGGAGGCCCTCTCAGTGGGACCTCCCCTTTCAGGAGCCCTTAACTAACTAAAGGGGGACTCCCTTCCCCTGTGGGAATTCTCCTTTCCCTGCAACTCACAGCTCCCAGGCCTGGAGGGTGGTCCTTGTCCTGTGTGCCAAGTTGCTCTCTCACCTGCAGTGGGTTGTTTTTTTGGGGAGTGGGGGTTGCTGTCCCCTGGAACAGGGCTCCACTATGCAGGGCTTCTGGGTCCTCTGGCTTGGTCCTGTCTGCTAACTCAGCCCGATCACCATCTGGCTCTCTAGACTCATCCTTTTGCTATGGTTGGAGTCCTAGGCTGCCTCATGCAGCACCAGGCTCGGTCCACTCCTGGACCCTCTGTGCAGTGCCTCCTGCATCAAGCTCCCAGCATTGTTCCAGGGGTTGAGGACCTGAGCCACCCAAGCGCTCCAAAGGTCCTACTCTGTGCACCGTTCTATGCACTGTGTCTCTGGCCGCATGCCAGAGATTGCAGACCTGAGCCACCTCACGCAGCTCCCAAGGTCTGGACACCGTGTGCCGTGCTGCACACCAAAAGCCTAACGGCTGGAGCCATCTGCCATTCCCCACTGATGAACATCTTCGGGGCACTTCTGAGCTACTGCTTTGCCCTGCCGAGCAGCTCTCCTCAGCTCTTCTAAGCCCCACTCTTCTCTCTTCTGGATGTGTCCCCTCATGCTGGGCACGCAGCTCCTTTTATATGTTTCAGGGCTCTGCCACTTAAGTCTTCCAGACCTGAGTGCTGCAGTCTTCAATCAGGTCCACATACTCCTCTCTCCCTCCCTTCAGGAAAGAGGCATGACTGAACTCCTCTTGCTGCCTCCTGATTGGGGGATTAGCTCCACCAATCAGAACAGCAAGATTTCAAGCCTGGGACTAAACCCAAGCTCCAAAAGGCAAGCCTGCTACACTCTCAATGCCTCAGGAACCCCAAGCCATTGGATGCCTTTTTGGCAGTCTACAACTAGTTTTGCCATACTTCTATTCCATGGTCACAGAACAGAGAAAAACAAAAATTTCAACATGGAATAGGAATTTTGAAGTTATTCATTTTGGTTGATCATTCCCAGAATTCTTTCAAACCTATATTTCTAAAGGGACCTGATAAAGCATCAGGTATTAGTCCCAAAAAATCAAGAATCAAAAAACTTCTCTTCCTGATACAGTGGCATCTATAGTGATAATTCTAACTCCCTCTCCTACAAACATGGAACTGTACAGCAATAGTAATAACACCAAAAATGTTAGGAAACTATACAGATCCCAAAACTTAAGCATTATGCAAAATTATTTGACTCATCCAAAGATTTTACGGGACACTTTATAGCTTCATGTGAATAGGATATAAAAAAGCGAGTCTTGAAACAATTTAGCTATTTTAGGCATGGCTTTCAGTTCCAGCTCCTTGGTTGCAACCCAGATCTCATGGGTAATATATATAGTTAACAAGAACACTCATCAGAAAAGCATTCCTGACTTTATGGGAAAAAAATATACCTAACCCCAAACCTAATGCAGTCCAAGACATCTTCCTCATGGCTGCTTTTATCATCACAAAAGAACATGCAATGAGCAAATTGGTCCCAGCTACCATAGGCCTTTATCATTTTCAGCAAGCTGAGAAAAAAAAACATAGCCTTCCCTCGATTATTGCTTACGTCAGATGCCCATGAAGGGATCCCCCCTAGCCCCTACAATTTTATCTCTACCCTCACCTGACACTCCAGCTACCCATTTCCAGAACTCACAAAGGTAGGCACCCAATTCCACTGGCCATATGATCACTGGTCTTTGGGGAACTACACTGGCCAGAATCTGCACTTAATTAATGCATGAAATACATATTATTCACTCCAAGCACCGACTACCCACCAGACATGTCTCAGTACACAATTCAATGAACTCAGTAAAGTTAAATGGAGCTTAAGATGCAATAAATTACTGTCCTGAGTAAGAAATGGCTTTATTTACATGTTTTCATACTTTATTTAATTTGCGCCTGGAGATTTGTCTTGTTGCCATTTGGTTCTTTGGGATTACACTGTAGTGACAGAATTGGTACAGTGGATGGGATATATTCATTATTTCTCTTTTGATATCTTCTTTAAAAAAACTAAACCCAATAAAAGTAAGGAGTCTATACAATCAATTGGATAATCAAGTATCTCATCTACCTGCCCTTCTCAACCCCCACCCCACAATTCCCATCACAGTAATGCCAATGTAACATGATTCATCAGCTGTTGAAAACTTCACTTCATGATAGAACTGCTCTTCCACATGTTTTGTTCCTGCTACTTCTCCACATAACAGCTGCTGCTGGATTTGCAGCAGGGCTCAGGATCTCTGCAAAAGGCAGAGCAAGAAAGTCTGTAGAAAGCTGAAGAATGTTGTTGCTTGCAAGAGCATATGCATGTTTTTGATCAGCTCCTGAGGCAGGAGAGGGGAGAGAACTCAGCCCTGGGGACTCAGCCAGCCTCAGAGAAGGGAAGGAGTCCCTGGACCACCAGAGCTCAGGGGGGAGCCACCCTGCCTGTGGTGTGAACCTGCCCTTAGTGACAGGGAGAAGACATTTACTTTTTGGATGATAGATGAACAATAGGATAAAGCCACATATTAGACTAAGCATTCTGATACTGATATCATAGAGAATAATAAAACGTTAGCAGAATACAAAGTCACTGGGTCTTGTATCGTACCACACATTTGATGGCTTTAGTATTCTGAGTTTGCCAAATAGCAATGAGCAAAGGTACCTCTCAGTTTGGCTTGCCTGGAAACAGAGGTGGTCTTGAACCTTTTGGAACATGGGGGAAAAATAGAAACAATAAAAATTAGATGACAATTAGTTATAACCATATAATACGTAGGACTGAAAGCGATTCCGTCAATTGCCAAGTTCCTTATTACATGCAATCATACCATTGCTTCAAACTCACCTAACTCTACCTTAAAACCCATTCAGTTTCTTCTCCCCACTAGTCCTACTAAGCTCTTGTAATTCATACACTAGGACTAAACCTGGACTAATTCCTGGAACATGGAGACTACAGCAGCCATGATTTCCCAATCCCAAGGAGTGGGAATGCACTGCTGGGGCTGCGAGATCACAGCCATGAGATCCAGCCAGGTCCTGGCACTTGGAGGCACAATGCCAGAACCCAGCATCCATAGCTATGGGACTCTGAATCCCAGCAACTGTGGGGTGATACCAGGACCCAAAGTCATCACCTGCCATGACCAAGAATCTCCTCAGTTGCAGAAGGTGCACTCCTGCAGCTGGGAACTGATCAGCTGTACATATTAGAGATGGATACCAACCAACTATAAAGTTAGCACACATTTTTTTAACTTTATAGCTGGTAGGACATTTTTATGGTAGCTGGTTTCAGTTAATTGTGCAACACCTGTAACATGTAGAGGGGGCCTAAATGTCTTCAGTTAAAACTCAGTTACTCTTAATTCAACATTTTCCTTATACTGAATTAGGAGGTAAAATATCAAGGAGGGAAAACACCTGAAGTGTTTAGAGCATAATCATGGTCCCCATCAGCTTTCATTTTGCTAAGCTAAGCAAGTCCAGCGCTTTGGTCTCTTCTCATAAGACAGAGACTCATTCCTAAGAAAAATCCTCAAAGACCCTCTCTGTGCCTATGCTAGGTTGGCACCTATCCATCTTTGCCAACTATGAATGACCAGAATTGGACACTATTCCAAATGAGGTCTTAACAGTGCTTGTGCATTAACATTTCCTTCTTTCCAATTAGAAATATTGCAGCCAATACATTCTAGGATCACATTGCATTTTTCAGTCTAATTACAATGATGGCTCACAGTAATCCAGTAATTAACTAATACATCCAGTTCTTTCTTCCCCATAACGGCCAGTTGATGAACTCCCAACCATAATACAATTTTTTATTAGACTAGACCAATTCTCAATGTTGCCCAAGTTGTCCTGCCCAATATTCTGATCCCCCCTGCACTGACAATACCACCCAACTTTATCACAACAGATTTAATTGTCTCCTACCTTTTGTGCCAAGGTAATTAACAAAAGTAGCAATTAAGTTTGGCCCCAAGACACTCTCAAGGAACCCTGCTAGTAACTTCAGCCTGATGCTTCCTCTTTTAGGACAAATTGTTACAATCTCATTTACCTCCCATGTACTTTTTGTAATAATTCCATTTTTTTTCCAGCCTTGTACAGCTTGGGAAATCATTAGCTACCTCAACTGTTTTACTGTACCTGTGTGAACTCAAACAGATACTGCACTTAAAGAAAAATCAGTTTTCAGATGCAAAATACTAAGTAGTCTGGGACAATCTAACTCTAGTAACTCCAAACTGCATTTTAAAGCATTTCTGCATTGATCTTGCAATCTTTAAAATTATTCTCTCTTTCAGTATTTTTCTTTTTGGTAAAAACTTTGCATATTACTGAGTCTTCGGTCCTCCCACTTCTTAACTATTTGCACTATGTTTGCCATTCTTCAATCTTACGAAATCACTCCCAATTTAACATTTTTTCAGAAGTTCTTGTTACCAGATCTGAAACTGCATGGTACCAGTTCTTTCAAAATTCTGGGATACTATATGTGTCCCAATTTGGGGCGCACTGAACTCTGAGCTTTATTTCCACCTTGGATGTAATCATTTCTAATTTTTATTCTTCATTCCCATTAGCATTCATGGCTCACCTCCCACTCCCATTTCCACCCCAACATTTAGAATCATGGTCCTTATTGAAAACCAAAGCGAAGTATTCAATTAATTTCTGGACTATGCCTAGATCACCTTTAATCTCAATCCAATGATTATGGTATAGTGGCCCCATTTCTTGCCTTGTTCTCTTTTATCTACATGGTGAAGACTGCTTTGTATTTTGTTTTCATTCTTCACAACATCTCAGCTTAAATTTAAAGCAGTTCTCACTTTTTTACTAATTTCATCTCTAAAACAGAGCTCTCTTTGACAATTACCCTCTCCCTTCCACCCCCACCTCTCATTTCCATTCCTCTTCTGTTTAATTTTTAATATTTTTTTTGGAGGTGGCAATTCAGGTAATTATGTCCAGTGCCCATCCCTGCAAATTCGTTCTCCACACCCGCCCCCCAATCAAGATACAAATTTTGTACCTTTTTTGTTTTTGTACCTTTGACTCAAGTGTGGGTAGTCAAAAGGTAAGTTGCAAATCACTTTTTGTCTTTGATACTAGAATCCTTGTGATCACTTGCTTTGTATGACTAGTTTTTCTAGACTTTCATTACTTACCTAAACCAAACCTAAGATAGCAGTGTCTCATTATGTTAGTGACAGATAAATAAAGTTATCACCCATGTCATCAGCAGTGTCTGGGCCCTAGCATTATTAATAAGTCTTCTTGTCAGATTTACTTTTGTGGTTAAATATTTCTGTTCTCAGAACTTACCAGTTATTAAGGAATATTACCAGTCATTAAGGAATACTTTCTCTCACTGATAGTAATATAAAGATCAATCCTCATATCCAAATTCTTTGGGGGTCTCTCCAGCACTACCACAGTAGAACCTTCATTGGTACCTTTCCAAAATAATTTTTACTCAAATATATTCTTGTAGAACAGAATCTATCTTCCTATTGCTTTACAATCTACATTGTTAATATACAAGTCTACATTACCACCTTTATCACTACTTCTGTGTTTCCGGAATAGCACATACCCTTTCGCAGGGGTGGCCAGACTGCAGTACATGTGCCACAAGTGGCACAAGCATGGGCAGCATGTGGTGTGGCACACAGCAGATTGGGCAGGGAGCACAAAGCAGAGCAGTAGCTGGGCAGATGGGAGCACAAAGCAGAGTAGCAGATTGGGCAGAAGGGAGCAGAGTGACTTGGGGAAACACGGCCAAAATGGTTGTTCCCCGCTATGCTTTTATACCCGTTTTAAATACTGCATCAGTAATTCTGCTTCCTCTGATGTGTTGTTCAGGCTCTGATGCGTTACATTAGCATAAAAGCATTTCAGTAGTTTCTTGCTGATCACACACAATTTCTTACAAGGATAAATCTGTTAAACATAAACAAAAAAAATTCTATTTCCCTTCATATGCCTAAAATGACAGTTTTCCAGCCATCTACCTGGCCATTCTTGGCTCCACTTTAAACTTCAGATGTGTATGCCTGAGCCCATAAAGCTAGCTAACTATTTACTGGCCAGTTACACCTGCATGCATATAACTCAAGTATGTGTATACCCGAGTACAAATCCAGAAAAACTGATGCAGGTGGGGCAGAAGAGGGGGAGAACTTCCCATGTTTTAGCTCCAGTAGCTAAGTGGTTATGGCACTTGACCAGCAAGTCAGAAACTGGGGCTTTCCCTTGTCCAGAGGGGATTACTGGCTGCCTACATTTTTGTGATTCAGACACATCCCCAACAGGCATCTCCATACTGCACATTATGTATGCCTGCCCTCAAGACCTAAAGACCTTTTGTTTCCAGAATTGCTTGCCATTTCAGGAGAAGAGATCAAATGTGTTACATCCTATCATCACAACTAATTTAAATGAAAGCAGGGATTACTGTACTACCAAACTTAAATTAAGAAACAACATTATTAACAGCCATTGATTGGGTGAGAAATTAAAAATAAAGCTCATCAAAAGCTTGTATCATTTCAAGCATGACTTTAAAAGTTTTGTTACACGAAGTCCTTTTAACCTCCAAAGCATTCTTTTAAAACTGTACTTATTAATGCTATTTTCAAACAACTCAGAACTATTTGTAGTACATGATTTATCTGGAAATTAAAACTTCCTAAAATCTGTGTTCTAATGAATACAACAAAGGACAGGCCCTTCTGTGCTGTTGTCCCAGGGAGCACAGTTCCTTCTGCTCGGTCATTTGCAGCATCTGATAAAAGTAGTTTGTTGCCTGCCTTATCTTCATTCAGTAAGAAACACAGAGAGAATGCTGCTTCTCTAAATTCATATTAGAAATCTTAGAAAACTGTGATGCTTCATTTATTTATTACAAAGCATTATTCATTGCATAGTATCCAACCCATGCCTGACAGCCTATGAGTGAAGCAGGAGTCCTCTGAAAATACAAGTCTATCATCATGCAAGGAAAGGTTACAGCAAATACACAAAAAGACAAGACAGGTTGCAAGAGCACACAAACTTTGGCATGCCTTATTCATGAGACTAACTTTTCAACCTTTAATCCTTTTAGGCTACATCCAGATGAACCGTCCAGAACGATCTGTGGCACCACACACAGCATATTCACATGTTCCCCATGCTGCAAGGTAGCAGTGAAAGGTTCCCCATGCTGCAAGGTTGCTTTTTTTTCCACTTCAGGAGATCCCCGTGGTTGCAGTTCCTTGAGGCTCCCGGGACCCCAGGTAAAGCTGCTTGGGCCAGCACAGTTGCTGGTAGGCCTGTGCAAAGTGGCTAGTATTAGCTTCAGATTCAGCTGATTCAGGGGGGACAGTGTTTCAATTCGGTGATTTGAATGACTGTCCCAAATAGATTCAGCCAAATCTGATTCAGAGATTCAGCTGCTGCCAAATCTCTGAAATCAGCCAGGCCCATCCCTCTGAGCCGGGCAATAGCTGCCCCACCTCCCGGCACTTTAAAAAAAAACAAACAAAACACAGCTCACTGGGTGCTGCCGGGCAGGGGGTGATCCCCACTGCCCCATGCATGAGCCCGCTGACCACCCCCCCATGCTATCCCAGCCCCCATGGCTGCCCCACCCACCGCAGTTCTGGCCCTTTAAGGGAAAAAAAAAAGGAGAAAAACCTGAGAGTCACCACTCCTGCTGGTGGGGGGAGAAGGGAGACAATCCCCATACATGTGGGGAGCTCTGCATGAGCCCCACAAAGCCCAGAGGCCATTGCAGGAGCAGCCATTGCAGGAGCAGCAAGTCCCAGGGCTTTTCATAGATTCATAGATTCATAGATGCTAGGGTCGGAAGGGACCTCAATAGATCATCGAGTCCGACCCCCTGCATAAGCAGGAAAGAGTGCTGGGCCTACATTACCCCAGCTAGATACACATCCAACCTTCTCTTGAATACCCCCAGGGTAGGGGAGAGCACCACCTCCCTTGGGAGCCCGTTCCAGACCTTGGCCACTTGAACTGTGAAGAAGTTCCTCCTAATATCCAATCTAAATCTGCTCTCTTCTAGCTTGTGGCCATTATTTCTTGTAACCCCCGGGGGCGCCTTGGTGAATAAATACTCACCAATTCCCTTCTGTGCCCCCCTGACGAACTTATAGGCAGCCACCAGGTCGCCTCTCAACCTTCTCTTGCTGAGGCTGAAAAGGTCCAGTTTCTCTAATCTCTCCTCGTAGGGCTTGGCCTGCAGGCCCTTAACCATACGAGTGGCCCTTCTCTGGACCCTCTCCAGGTTATCCGCATCCTTCTTGAAGTGCGGCGCCCAGAATTGCACACAGTACTCCAGCTGCGGTCTGACCAGTGCCCAATAGAGGGGAAGTATCACCTCCTTGGACCTATTTGTCATGCATCTGCTGATGCACGATAAAGTGCCATTGGCTTTTCTGATGGTTTCGTCACACTGCCGACTCATGTTCATCTTGGAGTCCACTAGGACTCCAAGATCCCTTTCCACTTCCGTGCCACCCTTTTTTTTTTCTTAAAGTTCAAGAGCCATGGCAGGTGGGGCAGCAAGGATCACCCTCTGCCTGGGAGCACCCAGTGAGCGCACTGGAGCTTTTCTTTAAAGGGTTGGGAGCTGGGGTGGGTGGGGCAGCCATAGCGGGGCTGGGGGAGCAGGCAGGGGATGAGGTCTGGAAGGGGATGGCCCCCCCCCAGTCCCCTCCCCCCCGCCCCCTACTTACCAGCTCAGAGTCCAGGTGAAGCTCCCCGCTGCAACCACCAGGGACTGCCCAAATCATCAAAGCTCTCCAAATCTTTCTGAAGATTCAGAGAGCTTCAAAAATCAATTCAGACCTTTTAATTGGTCCCATTTCAATTCAGATTCGGAGATTTGGCCACCGATTCAGACCGACTCTCCTCTGAATCAAATCACCACCCAAAGTTTTGCACAGCCATCATTGCCAGCCCCAACACCACCTGGGGTAACCTTCCACATGCCATGGATGCGTAGCACGCATCCTCAGAGAAACAAACATCCACACTCATGTGGACACAGCCTTAGAGTCCTATTTTAAACTTCACACACCATGTTGCATATAAAATATGAGTCTATTTACCAAAGGAATTTCTCAGCTCCTAATTTACTCTCAGCTCAGAGTAAATTAGTTTTTGTAAAAAAGGTAGTAGTTTAATAAACAAGATAGAGAATTGCTTTGCTAATTCACACTCCAGATTGAGGGTCAGGAAGGAACTCTGCAGGCCCCACTAATTCTACCACCTGAATGCCTCAACCGTTACTTCCTGAACAGAAAAGTTTCCCAGTTGTAAGAGGGATCTATTTTCTCCTGATGCTAATGATTCCTACAACTGTCTCCATCAGAAACCAGTAAGAGACCAGATGAAAGACTCCAAGTTTACTGGAAGTTCCATAGGACCCAAAACAAATCAACTCTAGCAATAAAGAAAGCATACCGGTCTGTCTCTGTGTCTACTGAATGCTCTATTCCTTTAACTGGCTGTGAAAGTGGTGGCCCGTGAAATTACCATATTTATTTGAATCCAAGACATGTTTTCACAGGGGTTTTTTTGCTCCTTCAATCAACATGGGAGGGGAGGGAGGAAGAGCCCCATTTTGGATTCGAGTACTGGCCTGGAGCAATCAGCAGCCAAGCTCTAGCTTTGGCCCTGGGCTCAGGGCTGAAGCCAATGCTAACCCAGCACTTGCCCCAGGCCAGAATGGCTTGTTTGGCAGTGGTGAGGACACATGGCTGGGGGGAGCTCAGGGACAGTGACAGGGTGGGTACAGGGGGAAACCCTCAGTCTCTCCCTACCGCTTCTTGCTCCCAGTGCTCGTGCTAGGACCCTAACTCCCTGCTGCTCCCCCTCCTTGCTTACTTTCCATTCAGGCTCTGGTCCCTCCAGCCCTAACCAGCCAGGCTGGGAATTGCCACAGCTTCTCCTTGCCTGGGCTGAACTGAGGCCAAGCCCGGGCTGTGCTGCTGCCAACTTCCCCAGGGGAGCACAGCTAGAGCAGAAGGTAAAGAGAGGGGTGGAAAGGAATGGGGGGAGCAGGCTGTAGGGGAGGATGAGTGGGGAGGACACAAGTTGTATGGGAGTAAGCAGCAGAAAGGGAGCATGGTGCAGGGCAGGAAAGCAAGGGACAGGAACCTGGTCCCCTCTCCCTCCACTGCTTTCCTTGCCACAGCAGTAGAGAGGATGAATGTAGGACTCCCTCCCACTAATTTGATTCTATACATGAAAAACTATAACAAATTTTAATTTTTTCCACGTATAGAATTCAACACTAAGGATAAATAATGAACCTGATTAAGCCTGTGCTGGGTGTTAGGATACTGAGGAAGTTTCAACAGTAGCATTAGAGACCTATTTTTAATTCTTTTTCACTTTCCATAGGCAAACCATCATGCACGGCACAAATATACCAATTCTTTTATGCTACCCCTCTAGCATCCCAGTGGCACTAGAGAAACAGCTGTAAGCTTGATATTTAAAAAACTCCCATGCAAAATAAGACACAATGAGAAGATTATTAAACATCTATTATAGGCCCTTTAGAGATGGTTTCAATACGAGTTCACTAGAATGTAATGCATTATTGTTAACAAGAGGAAATCTCTCTCTCAACTTTTGTGCATATACACACACGTGCATACACACAGAGGGGAGGATAACTGGGACAATGCCAAAGTCATTCTAAAGATACTCGTGTCACCTAAGATTCTGAGTCACCTAAAACAACTCAGGATCCTGTCTTCTTAGTGTTATATCCTGTTTCCTGCAGTGTTCTCCTGCCTGCCAGAAAATGAAATCCATTCAATGTATTTGGCCAATTTTGCTTAGTTATAAAAGGGGCATATCAACCCTGCCTTCTGTACCTTATTATACCATTGGGACAAATGTCTACCTCTACGCTGCGGCTGATTAGTGCACATCCTGTAGTGTTGAGATTAACTGACGTAGTTTTATTCTGAGATATAACTGCATGAGACAAAGCAAACAGGAAAAAAATGCAGATCAAAAGCTATCTACTTCAGGACATGGAATGAAGCAGCACTAGGAAGTTGTTTAGTAGGGAAGTTTGCTACCATGTATTTAGTAGGAGCTGAAAAGCATACTTCTCAAAATCCAAACTACATAAAACATAACCTCAGATTTGAGAAGTGGTACCGTAGCAAGGTTTATAATGCCTTCAACTCAACCACCAATATTGTAAATAGCTAAACTATTCAATTTTGGGGTACAATCTTCTAATATTAGTATATAAACATTATTGATTTTCTTTAGTGCAACTCAATTTCAATTTCAAATTATTCTACTCACAGAATAAAAGTAGGAAGGACTGAGGTGCAGCATGGTTCAAAGAATCCATACTTGGACTTTACTGATCTCGAAACCAGTCACCAATAGCTTTGATCCCATTTTTACATGTTCCAGAACAGTTCGATGTTTCAGACAAAAAAAAAAGTCAAGACCTTAAAAGGCCTGACCATCTAATTTTGAAGCAAAAAGTTTTTGGAAAAACAAAAGCAACAGCTCAGAAGGTGCATTTTAGTCATTCTAAAGAGAATGAGATGTACTGGACCTTGCACCTCTTATTTCACAATTGGCTGATACCATGGTTGGGTCCTTGCCTATAGCCTTTAAAAACAGGATCTGTTTGGACTCATTTTCTAATAGCAGAAATTATTCCATGCACTTCTGCCTTCTGAACTGTCCTGGCATGTGATGAGACTTGCTAGGAGATGTTAGGAAGGGCAGCCACTTCAAAATTAAAACTTTGAAAGTTTATTTTGCCTGTGAATGTTATTACTATACTTTTTAGGCAAGTGTAGGACTTTTCCTAGGAAATATAGAAATGTAAATAAAAGACACTATAAAAAAAGCCACATACACAAACCAGTACAACATATTTGGTATAATAAGTCATTTGAATGACATACTCACTTGGCATTTTGAGGCCTTTTTAAAAGACTTGTACTTTCCACAAACAAAATAAGTTATTGGTCCTTGTTATACAGTTCAGACTGGACGATCAAAATAATCTGTTCTGGTTTACAAACCTATAAACCTAGGCTGCATACAGATATTTAGGGAACTTAGATCACATTTAACATAGCCGTCCGGTCTAAGGCAAGTCAGGATGGGGTGGACTAGTGGGGCAGGGAATTGGAAAGGTAAGCAGACTCTGGGAGGGATTGGGGGGTTTTGCAGAGGGACCAGAGGAGCAGGCAGGGTCTGCAGAGGGACTGGGGGAGCAAGCAGCATCTGCAGAGGGGTTGCTGGGGTCCAGGGGGGTTTGGCAGAATCAGGAGGCGCTCATGGGGCTGTGAGGGGGCTTGGGCAGGACTATTTCCCCAACCACCCCAGGACCAGGAGCTATTTCTAGCACCCCAACCTGCCCCCCCCCCACAATGGTTCATCAGGGGGTTGTTTAACTCCAACATGCCCCTCACCCTGACTTATCTCCTCAGTTCCCAGCATCACTGAATGCTGATAAAACTGTCACCAGGAGCAGCTTGTGGAATGGGAGCTGGCTGGTCTGTGGGGGGGGGCAGGAGGAGAAGGGCTGGGGGACTACAAGTAGCCTAGTGGCAGGGTGGGGGTAGGAAAAGCAGAGACCTGGGGCTGGGACCAGCAGCTGGCCTTTCCCAGTCCTAGGGCTGCACTGAGAACTGCATAGAAGTTCAGTTAGATCAGTCTTGCTGGTTCCAAGCTAAGTTAGACGACCTCAGCTGTACACTTATTGGGTCGGCCATTTTTAGACCAATCTAACTGCCCTGAACTTCTATACAGTTCACACACAGATACACCCAAGTAGGATAAGGCCCACACCTGGGCAAACTAAATTTGGGTAGCTAATTTTTACACAATCTAACCTCCCCTCCTAACCTCCCTGAACTCCTATGCATAATCCTAAGGTTATGTCTATACTGCTTCTGTGCTGGCCCAGACACTGCTGCTGAAAAGTAAACCCTGTAGCTCCAAACCTGAAACTGATGGCAAGGACACTCCAGGAATGCCCCTTATTGCTGCTTTTGAGATCAGTGTCTTTGCTATGCAATTCCTGTTCAGATATAACCTTTAAAATAAAAAAAGTTTCTGTGCTTTTTCAAGGCCTCTACACCCCTGCACATATGTGTGTGCGTGTTTGGAGGGAGAGGAGGAAGGAAGGGAAATGAATTATAATATTACCCTTGAAAAATTTAGTTATTCTCAATTCCTTCCTCAGCAAAGGAAAATGATCTATTCTATTTTCAGCTCCACTCCTTATTTTCATTAGTGATCTTACCCAATCTCACTACACTCTGTGCCATGTTGTTTGTAGGAACATTCTCCTTCCTCAGGCTATTCATTGTCCTTACTAAAAGTCCTGAAAATGGTCAAACTTGAGCATTTTCTTTGCCTTTATTTTTGCAAGTTCAGTTACTGATACCATTATGCTACCATGATGAATCATTTTACAAGAATTACTCCCCCGTCCCCAAATCACTCCAACAAATCCTTGTTCAGAATTAAAAGAATATTATCTAGGATGCTACTCTTTCTCTCCACTTACATTTTGAGTCTTCCTAGAACATTCACTGACCCAGCCTTTTACCTGGTTCCTGTTACAAGTTTTAAAGAAACAGTGAAACAGCACACTGGCATAAAATATCATAAAACAAATGATGCTTCTAATCAAAATGAATACAACATGCAAGGAGTTACTTCATGAGCAGCTGAGAGGTTCTAAAGGGAAAAACACCTTTCTCCCAGCCTTGAGGCATCACACACTACTACCATTCTATTCACTGATAACCAATAGTCATACTAGTGTGGAAAAAAGTATTCCTAAAATATCCTAAAAGATGCAACATCTTTGTTCTTTTTTGTATTTTCATATTTTACCAGAGCAGCAGCAGGGGACTTGGAAGTCTTTCAAGATTAATGCAATTACATTTCTTCATCATCATCATGCTGTTAAAAAAACCCAAAACACACAATTATGAACTCCAGATTAGTTTATTTCTGTTTAGAGGCATAAGTATTTCCTAGGGAGAAAATACTGTTCTGAGCATTGCAATGGCAGATGGAAACCCTAGAATATCAGTGATATTTGAGTTTGAACTTGTAAGTTAGCAGGACTCACTAAAAAGATTCTGATGCACAATGATCTGAATGTCAGAAAGACCTCAGAGCTACATCCTGCCTCATATATTTATAGCTTAGATCAAAAACATAATGAATTTGTACCTAATTTGTCCTCTTTTTCCTCCATAAATTTGTCTATAAAACTTTTGATTTAACTGTCAGGTGTTTCACCAAGAATAAATTAAATTCCACAAGTCTTTGGCTCTGTGTGCTAACCTTATTTGAAGGACTTGTACACAGTAAAGGAAAAAAAAAGAACAGAGTATTGATGAGACGGGTTTTTTGGAGACCACCAGTATTAAGAAAATGCCAACAATCTTTCTTATGGAAAAGCATTTCTTTGGGAAGCGATAGTTTTATGAAAGTGTACCAGTGGAGAGGTAGAGGAATCTAGCAAGTTTCCAAAGGAATCCTACCTGGTTTCATACTAACTCATTTATTTGGCTTTTATCTGCCATCAAGACTGAACTTCTACTTCCTCTTTGGCAATCTAAACTACAAATACTGGTAGAATTCTAGCTCCTCACTGCTTGCATTTCACCCTTTATGCTTCAGGACCACCCACAATCCAACTGTGGAACAGGCTGCAGTTTCCAAGATTCCCACTGTACCAGCCAGACCCTGAAGCAGGAACTACCAGTACTGTCTGGGTCCTAGCCTCTCTGACTTGCCTGGTTCTCTGCCTACCAGACCACTGGGGCAACTCAGGAGAGACTAGGAAAAAAAAAAAAAACTGTCAAGACAAAATATCATTTACAATATTTTCAAAAAGAAATTCCTATCTCCTGAGAAATTTTATGCTCATCTCAGGGTATAAAAGAATTTTGAAATTTCAGAAGAAATGCAATTCCAGTTTCTAATCACTAATGTTTCTATCCTCATCCCTATTATATATAATATAGTAACATAAAAATCAGTTTTTCGCTATAGCAAGATATCTTTGGCAGGGCAAACCTTAGCACAGCCCACTCACCTTTCCTACAGCCATGCTCCAAACTGAGAAATATACCAGCAAGGATGCTCAAGGACATGCTTTGGAGACTTCCTTTGGGTGCTTGATCTCTTGACTGCTAAAAAGCAGCCTTCCGGGACAAGCCAGCAGCCTTACTGGCATACTTCCAGGTTCGGTGTTCTGCTGAAAGACAGGTGGGTAGGGCATACGTCAGAACTAGGAACAGAAATTACACGTAAACTGATATAAGTGATTGAAAGCCAGTTCAAATATGAATGGCTACAACTAGTTTAAAATAAACCTGAATAGATATAGTAGTATCAGAGTTCACTGATTTAGGTTAAATCAGTTTATTGAACTTCTGTCCCAGGTCCATTCCCCTCCCACCCCCCCAATTAAAAAGTTAACTCACAGTCCCCCAGCATCCCAGGATGTTTTACACCTCCCCTGCAAATCCCCCCTTGCAGGGTGGGTGAGCTGCCCTTGGTCCAAGCTGTCTGCTGCACTGCAGCCAGGCAGGGAGGCATGCTCTATCACCATGGCTTCTGGCCTGAGCCACTGCATGCATATGGCTGTATTTGCAGAGTCAAAAGCAGGTATCTGTTTACTTGCTCATCAGTTGAATCTACACAGTATAGACTAACCTGCAAAGTTTGAATCTATTCAGCCTTGGACTTTTTGACTGTCTGTACTTAGCCCAGGAGACTCCACCACTGATGTGGATAATTGCAAAAAGGACTGAACAAAGATAGAGATACATGCACAGTGAGAGACAAATTATCAAGAACAGATTGCATTGTCAGACAATACAGACAAAGGGTAGGGAAAAAAGGAAATACCCTTTATCTGGGTTGAGGAAGAGAAGTTAGATATACAGATAAGCCAAATTCTTGGCTAGTGTAATCAGCATATTTCTATTGACATCTGTAGCACTGAATAGGATTTATGGCACTTTAAAAGTTGACCCTAAAAATGCCTGCATAAAAGGGCACAAAGGTTTGTGGTGGAGCATAGAACTGAGTCTATATTGCCTATATTTTTCCTTAAACACCAAGGCATTAATGTCAGGAGGAGGCCATGAAGAGCTCTTGTCTTTCTTCTCCCCCTCCCCAATTTTTTTGACTGGTACATCAAAATGTTTGCTATGGATGAACTAAGCACAGCTAAAATGTACAATCAGAAAAAAAATAGCTATAAGTGTACCTAGCAATATACTTGAAATTAATTAGCTGATATTATAAGTGTTAAAAGACCATCTCTCAGTGCCCACACATTTTGATTTGATTACTAAAAGGTATTCAAATGAAAAGTAATTGAATCATCTTTCAGTTGATTTGCCTCTACACCTATTATGTACAGTTATAACAGCAAAGTAAGAGCATTAGATTAGGAATAGACAGGAGCTGCTGAAAAGTGGATGTGATCCCAGAGTTCAATGACATCCAACTGTCTGTCCTTTCTAGGGGAAAGTCATCTCTTTACCCAAATATAGACCAATGTAATTTTTTTAAATTATATTTATTAGAGTACATTACTTTGCAAATATATCCAATCATGACAACAGTTACATTTACAAGTTATTTCACATTGCATAATACTGGGCATGCCTACATGTGCACTTTTAATGCACATTAGTCTGATTTAAGACGCACTAAGGGTGCATGTCTACATGTGCGTGCCCTTGATTTGCCTTTAAAATGGTGATTTAAGGCTAGTCAAGCATAAATTTGATACCTACATAAAGTCGCATTAGCGTACATGTAGACACACTTATGTGCACTAAGGTAGTGTGGGTCCATTAACTCAGGACCAGTTTTATTCCCAACTTGGTCCACACACCCATGTTAATGTGCATTAGCATGTGCACCTATAGATGTGTGCCTAAATTGCCTGAATGCATATTGTTTATGCTTTTACACATGCCTGTGTAGACATGCCTTATGTCTCATAATATCATCGAGTAAATTTTGAATTTAAGTGCACAATGATGTTATCTGCTCATTAAAATTTATCTGGTGCCCATTAATAGTGTGTAAAATTAGTTTTCATAGACTCACATTTGGCTCATGCTGGTTTGCAACAGTTCTTTGCAGGAGAAGCAGCGTGGTTTGTCAACTGACAAACCTAAATTAATTTTGTCTCACAATTTCCCTGTAATGTAAGGAAATTTAGTTTAGTTACCACCATTTTGTGGATGGAGAAAGCAATGCACTGAGAAGTTAAATCAATAAATAAGCACGCAGAGAATCTTTGTGGCAGAGCTAAAAAAGCAATATCTCATTTTCATTCCACTGCCATAGCCACAATGCAAGCCTTCTTCTCCAGAATTTCTATACCCAAAGTTCACCAAAAGGGGAAGAGCATGTGAATGCATGGGTGCATATGAGCAATTGTTGCCTGTTTTGCCTGATTTGGAGTTTCAAAAACTGTGCTGCACTTGGCTTGCATCCAAAAACTTAAGCCAGACCAAACTCACTATAAAGTGTTTATGAACTGGAGCTGATCCAAATTTCAGTTTTGATTAGGTTTGCAGAACTCCAATTATCACTGTAGATTGTGACTTGTCCTAAGGATTTGCTTTAGTTCTTTGGATGCCGGGGGGGGGAAAAAACCCTCACAAAATGTTTTATCCATTATTACAAAGATCTAGTCAAATGTTCAGAAGAAACCAAGAGAGAGAGTGTTCTGGTTCTACAATTTAATTAAGAAGTATTTTACCAGATATTTTCAGCTGCTGTACCTTGCACTCCTCTCCTACCCCTCCCCCCCAGCACATGGCTCAACCTGATTTCTGCTACTCAAGTAGTGCAAAGCAGCTACTCTAATATGACTGCCCTTCACTAGAGTCACTAGAGCTTTTCCTGAGTGATATAAAACCATTACAGCATGTTTGACATTACCTACTCCAAGCCCTTTGATGTTGAATGACTCTTCATGGTCCCAGACACTGATAGAATGCAGTAATTCAATTTTAAACACATATGATTATTGATGTCATGTCATGTTAGTATTTCATTAATATTCTGTGCTCACTGTCTTCTACTGGCACTGTTTTGGGGGAAGGCGTGGGAAGGGGTTTAAAGCCTTGAAAAACATTGCTTTACTATGATTCAACCTCAAAGGCTGAATCAATTCCATAGGCTCATCAGATGACCATAACAGTCATTCCAGTGGATTTCATGAAGGCGCCTGAAGTGACAGATTGATTTGGCACACAAGAGATGACTAGAACTAATACATGCCAGGGAAAATTTTGTTATACCAACAACGTGGCCAACTGTGCAACATGCTAGCATTATATCACATTAAATTCCAGTCCCAATCTAACAAGATCATAAACCAACAGTAGAAAGTTTCCAAATCTCTTCTCACTCTACAGAAGCTGGTGTATTCAGAGGCAAAAAGGAAGGCTGCAATCAACCAAGCAAAACCCAAAGAATGCTAGTTCTAATGCACAGTGGGCATGTCTTCATGTGCAAATTAATGTGAATCAATTAACTCTGGAGCTTAGCTCCAGGGTTTATTACTCCAGTCACAGCAGTCGTAGTTGGCAGGGAGCTCTGGGGGTCAGCCTGCCAGCCTGGGGGTGCTCCCTCCCACCTCAACGTGCTGTGGAGAGGTTGGCTAGGGGCACAAGGGTGCTTCAGTGCAGGGCTAGCTGGCAGGCAGCCCTTGCACTGAAGCACCCTTGTGCCCCAGGAATCGAGGCTGTATCTACATGTTTAACTACTGCAGAGTAAAAAGCTCCACAGCAATATAGTACTTTTGATTGTCTATAAACATTACATTTTTCTAGGTTTAATCCACACTACAGCCCTTTCCATATACAAATGGATATCTGTAGTCTGAATTAAAATTGGCTCCAGTCTAAATTAACCAATCCATATAGAATGAGGTTTAAAAATTAATGCAGACTAGGGCAGTCTGAATTAGGCAATTTAAATTTACATATCTATATAGTGTTGCTTTTAGGAAAAACAATCCTTAGAAACTCAGATAAACAGGTAAGCATTGCAAATATCAATCCTTGCAAGGGAAACTCTGCTGGGTTTTTGTAATGAAAGAGAGGCTCTGGCACAAAGCAACACATTTACAAAGTCAAATGTGCCAACAACATCAGGTGAATTGCACCTTATTAGGGCTTCTGGAATAGTACTTTAGACAACCATCCATAGGTTTGCAACAATGTAGCAATGCTTAAACAGGCTTATCATTGACTCCTAATTACACATAAACTTTCACATAGAATTGGGTCTGTTAATGGGTTGTCAACTGTATAGACTGTGTATAGCCAGCACCCCCTGCCACGATGGTCAATGATCATCTATTAATCCTTCATTTGAACTGAAATTTGATTCAACCTGTGTGATGCAAATCAGTTAACAGTTTAGAAATTGGTGAGCATCTCTACAAACAGCCTGTATTGTAAGTACTATTGTATTTACTGCAAAGTCACACCAAGGAACAGCTTTTTTGTGATGTTGACTGTGCCGTAGCTCTCAACTACTGTGTAGTAGCATTACATCATTCTTCCAGTCCAGCAATGCTACTGCATAGTAGTCACAGACTACTGTACAGTCAGCATCTCATGTAGATGTGACCACTGTCTCAGTCAAATGCTGGCCATTCATGATACTACTTAATTTTATAAGTTTGGGCCAGATAGTGAGCTTGTTACTCGCATATTGTCATGGACTTCACTGAGAGTTCTCAGATGTCTAATTGCAAGCAAATGATTTGTAATTCATCTTTTATTTCCTAAAGTCTTTCATCAGTCCCACGGGACGCCCATGCCTGCTATGGGACAGGGAGATCCGGGTGATGGGGATCCCCTACCCTCCATAAATGCTGACCTCATGAAGGAACATCTTGAGAAGCTGGATACCTTCAAGTCAGCCGGCCCTGACAATTTGCACCCCAGGGAACTCAAGGAGCTGGCGAGCGTCAGAGCCCAGCCCCTGGCACGGATCTTTGAAAACTCCTGGTGCTCTGGTGTAGTGCCCGAAGACTGGAAGAAGGCCAATGTGGTGCCGATCTTCAAGAAAGGGAGGAGAGTGGATCTGGCTAACTACAGGCCCATTAGCCTGACTTCTATCCTGGGGAAGATCCTAGAAAAGTTTATTAAGGAGGCCATCCTTGATGGACTGGCCCAGGCTAACATTCTAAGGGACAGCCAGCACGGGTTTGTTGCGGGTAGGTCTTGTTTGACCAATCTCATTTCCTTCTATGACCAGGTGACCTATCACCTGGAGAAGGGAGAAGAGATTGATGTCATATATCTTGACTTCAAAAAAGCTTTTGATCTGGTATCCCATGATCACCTCTTGGCCAAACTGGCCAGTTGTGGCCTTGGCTCCACCACGATCCGCTGGCTGGGAAATTGGCTCCATGGTCGGACCCAGAGGGTTGTGATTGATGGCAGTCACTCATCGTGGTGCCCTGTGACCAGTGGGGTCCCTCAAGGCTCTGTCCTGGGACCCATACTGTTCAACATCTTCATTAACGATGTGGACATTGAAGTCAGGAGTGGACTGGCCAAGTTCGCCGATGACACCAAACTTTGGGGCAAAGCATCCACGCCAGAAGACAGGCGGGTGATCCAAGCTGACCTGGACAAGCTCAGCAAATGGGCGGACGAGAACCTGATGGTGTTTAACACCGAAAAATGCAAGGTTCTCCACCTTGGGAGGAAAAACCTGCAGCACCCTTATAGGCTCGGCAGTGCTACGTTGGTTAGCACCACAGAAGAAAGAGACTTGGGGGTCATCATTGACCACAAGATGAACATCAGCCTCCAATGCGATGCTGCGGCTAATAAAGCGACCAAAACACTGGCTTGCATCCATAGATGCTTCTCGAGCAAATCCCGGGACGTCATTCTCCCCTTGTACTCGGCCTTAGTGAGGCCGCAGCTGGAGAACTGCGTCCAGTTTTGGGCTCCACAATTGAAAAAGGATGTGGAGAAGCTTGAGAGAGTCCAGAGGAGAGCCACGCGCATGATCAGAGGTCAGGAAAACAGATCTTATGATGACAGGCTGAGAGACATGGGACTCTTTAGCCTGGAAAAGCGTAGGCTCAGGGGTGATCTGATGGCCACCTATAAGTTTATCAAGGATGACCACCAGGATCTGGGTGAACGTTTGTTCATCAGAGCGCCCCAAGGGATGACGAGGTCGAACAGTCACAAACTCCTGCAAGACCATTTTAGGCTGGACATAAGGAAGAATTTCTTTACTGTCCGAGCCCCCAAGGTCTGGAACAGTCTGCCAGCGGAGGTGGTTCAAGCACCTACATTGAACACCTTCAAGAGTAAATTGGATGCTTATCTTGCTGGGATCCTATGACCCCAGCTGACTTCCTGCCCTTTGGGCAGGGGGCTGGACTCGATCTCCCGAGGTCCCTTCCAGCCCTAATGTCTATGAAATCTATGAAAGGCTTCTGCCCCTTTTACACAAGATAGAGTACTTCCTAGTCTTGTTAGTTCACACAGTCACTTATTGTTCTGCACACTAAACTTTGTTTTATTAATGACCTGATTGTGAATAAAGTATCACACGACCTGTAACTCCCCCAAACTCTGAAAGTAGACCAGAGAACAAGTTGTGGAGTCATGTTATATTTCTGGATCCTCCTCTGGTCCCGGGTAGAAAAAGAATGACCAAGTTGCTTTGTCTTTTTTCATACAGTAATTTACTCACTTTTGCTTGGCCAGCCAGGAAGTGGAGATTTGAGGCACAAACTAATTGCATTCCCTTGCCCACAAGAGGGTGTCTTCTCCACCCTATGGCCAAAACTACAATCCAAGAAGGCCCAGCAGGGTCTTGATCCCCTACACAACTGGATAAGGACTATGAGGACCAGAAGCAATATTTTAAATATCTGGGGTAGAGCTTCTGCTGTTATAGAAAACAATGGGAAAAGTCCTGCAAATACCATGATGAAAGTGAGAACAGAGCCACTGTTTTAGGACACAGACCACTATCACTTCCAGCAGAAATGTGGAAGTTTGCTTCTGCACATCCTTCTCATTTGCTCAAATTTGGCTGACTTCCTGCTGCTGCGTCAAAAGGAAATCCCAAAAGCACAGCTGTTCTCTTTAGCTCCTACAGAAGCATAAACAAAAAAGGGCCATGTCACTTTTAAAAGACTTTACCTACAGTACATCCTTCCCTATTCTTTATTCGTCAATGACCTCACTTAAAACAATGTCCATTCTAAACCTAAGGATTAATAAATTGGATTTTGCTGTTGATGATGAAACACCATCCAGCATTTTGACAGGAAAAAAAAAAGCCATAAATGGATTGAAATGAAATTGTTCTTACCAGATGCTGTATAAACTGTTCTAAATACAGCAAGTTTATTTTTATGACACCTACATCCTGCATATGAGCCAGGAGGATATCTGCATAGGTCATCCCAGACGCTGAAGATAAAAACAGATCACTGTGCATACTTCTGACACAGAAAAGAATGAACTGAACTTTGTGAAGCTCACCCTAGACAAAGCTGAGGTTATGCTTTATTTAACTGAGGACATTAGTATGGAATTTCCGATGGTTGTTTTGACAATTCATGCATTCCCTCATAGCATGTTCAAAAAAATACAGGCATTTGATTAATGTGGTTACAAAACTGATTTACCCTGCCCTCTCCACTGTAGTTACCACATCTGAACAACGAGATGATTATGAAAATGCAATGGTTACAACTGACATTTTCCTTGCTTTTATCTGTCAGAAGATACTAACCACATACAATTTATAAAAGGTCAAGATTGTGAGGCTATTGGGTACTTGCCCAGGTTGCAAACAGCATGGGATATATTTAACCCAGCAGAAGAGTATCAGGGCTGGTTTCAGCCTTTACCCAAAGGCTGCTAGACACACCAGAATTGTGATTTTTACATGACAAACCAGCCTAGGTTATATACCTGCAACTGTGCAAGTTATTAGTTCAACTCAAAATCTATCAAGAGGCAAAATGGCAGTCACCCAGGGTAACAAGAAGTTTCAAGGAATCAGCCCCTCTGAAAGCTAAATCAAGCTATCATTCCACTCCTTCCCCCCCACATTGAATTGCTAAAAGCTAGATGGTGGCTTTCTCCTGCAGACTGTGCGATGCTTGGCAGCTCTGCCCCCAAAACCATCCATTCCTCTCCCTGCTTTCCCTTTTGCTCCTGAGATGTAGTAAATTGGTACTGGTTCATATCATTAACAAATTAAGCAGTTTTACTGCTTAGCCTTGGTGGGGGGAGGAGAGTAAGGACAAGGTCCTGCCTGTTTCCTATCATTCCCCACTTACTGCCTGAGGGAGGGGTAGCAGTAGATACAAAGGTCCAATAGCCCATAGAAAGGGAAGTAAAAAGTTGCCCTTGTTCCCTCTTATGCTCCTAAAAAGTAGTAGACTAGCTTTCACAGGCCCAAAGTCAGAGATTTTTTTCTGCCTCCCTCCATCAAAATAGATAAACGTGTGCACACACACATGCTATTGTAAATCATCGTGTTTTTCACTATGCCTGTTGAAATATATATATATATATGATGCATTGGGGGGAATGGGGAGGAACCTTGTTCATAGAGAAAATACAAGGGCTGTGGGAAGCTTCAGTCACCAATTAGATCCAGCAGGGATTCGGCCTGATTCGGTGGCCAAATCTCTGCATCCAAATTGAATCAGAGGACCCTTTAATCTCTGTGGATTGAATCAGAACCCTCTGAATCAATTCGGAGATTCAGACATAGACGTGGCTTTAAAAGTTTTTTCTCCATACCTCTAGGTAGCAGGCAGCACATGAGTGCTGCAATGCTGGGGAGTAAGGACTGTCCCACAGAAGCAACAGGGAGCTCCCCAGCACACTCAGCAGCAGACCCAGAAGTGAACCAGCAGCATTTCTGGTCCACTTCCGGGTCCACCAGGGAGCATGCAGGGCCCCCTCTCCAGCTCAGCGACTTGTGCTTCCTGCGTCAGTTGATTGCTGAGCTGGGAGGGCACCGGGGGGGAGGGGCGGGGAGGAGAGGAAGAGGGCTGGAATGCTCCCCGGTGGACCCAGGAGTGGACCAGAAATGCTTCCAGTCCACTTCTGGGTTCACCGTTGAGCATGTGGAGAGCCCTCCCGCATTCCTGTGGGATGCTCCATCCACCCCAGCATCACAGCATTCACAAGCCACATTGGTACCTCGAGGTATATAGAAAAAAACATTTAAAAGCTGTGTCTATGTCTGAATAGCCAATTCTCTGAATCAGCCAAATCTAAAATCAGGGATAGTAATCTGAATCAACTAATTGAATCACTGTCCCTGATCTCAGGCCAAATCCGAATCATATAGGGTCCTCTTCACACACCCCTAGATAATACCCTCCTACTTTTCAAGGTGACTATGAATGTAGCACCACCTATGGTAGTTTCTTTTTGCAAAACGTTATCATTAGGAAAACAATTTCTCAGGAATCTTTACCACCAAAACAACAAATATATTTCAAAAGTCACAGTGAAAAACATTAAGATTTACAATAGCATATATATTCTGGAGTCTTACGGGAGAATACTGCAGTACTTTAATATTGGATACTGTACTAAAACATTTACCTGCAAAGTTCCATGAAATGTACCAGAGCTCGGCAACTATTTTAAGCAAAAGCCATTCATCTTGTCTCCAGGAAATATCAGGGTTTAACTGATTTCTAGCTACTCAATATTCTACACCTCCCCCCTCCCTCCCTTCTTTCCACCCGCCCCCCGCCCCTCCCAGCCCAAGTGCTTTTTAAAACCAGCATTGAGCAAAAAAAGAAAGTGCCTACTGTGGCACTTTATTTCAGAAGCCAGAGAAACACTGGATAAATTAACTTGAAAATGTTTTAGGTACTGTGCATTTTTTTACAATGCATTTAAAGAAGTATGCATTTAAAAAAAACACACAAAAAACCCCATTGTACTATTTCATCTTAGGCTATGTGCCTTGGACAGAATAATGTATTGAAGCATGCAAGTTTCTGAAATTAAAACCCAGGGCAGTTATTAGGTCTGATATTAAAGAATGTGAGATTCCTTAGTTAAAAAAGAAAAAAAAAAAATCATCCTCCTCCATAGAGCCAGATCATAGTCATGTCTGACAGTGATGTATTTTATTGGCAGGCATAAGGAAATTTTCCTTGATCTTTCTGCAACCTTGTTAAGGGTCAGGTAGATTTGTACACACTTGACAACCCATGTTTACTTTAGGTACACATGCTATAAGCTAATCATGGAGGAATCAATAGCCTGGGTAGTTAGACATATGGGAATAGTGTGTTGGCTGTTGCACTAAGGGGCTGCACTCACACAGGGATGCCAAACCAGTTCTATAAATAAGCCTACACCCAGAAATATAAAGGAACACAAATGCAAAATAATGGAGCAAGTATAGCCAAGAAGTATTGCCATTAGAAGGAAAATGAAAGTGTATTATTGTACTGCATCACTGGTAGGACAAGGCCCAGAGGAAACTCTCTGGCTTAATACCCATGGTCAAATTCCCTGAGGTGCTTACATTTAGACACCCCAAAGCCTAAAAAGGTAAGCACCTTTACCCCTTATGTCTCCAAAAGAATTTCCAAAGAAGTGAGTAGGAGAAGCAACAGATTACGGGCCTTTTCTCCCATTTGCCAGCATTATGAAGAACACATGTGCCCAAAAGCTTGCATAAAGATATTTTTTTCTGTGGCTTCTTAGTTGGTCTAATAAAAGGTATCATCTCTGAACCAAGAGTTCTAGAGTTTTGCTTTTCTTTTTGTCTCAGACCAACACAGCTACCAAATACATCCCTGAATAAGAGGAAAGCATTTCACCTTCCTTTGGTTTTGAATTAGAAATCATTTTGCAAAAAGAAATGATCATAAGCATCCTCTTACTTTCATAGCCATCTTGAAAAGCAGAAAAGTAGAGAAAACAGTTTTCTCTATAGAAAAGATCCCTCCCCACCCCACCACCTAAAAAAATACAACATTGTGTAAGTTTAAAATTGAATTACCAATATAAATGTCCTTGGTGGACACTTATTCCAGTATAAGGTATGTCTCTTTATAGGCTAGATTATGTCACTTAGGACAAGAGTAAAGCTAAGCCAAAATAAACACAAAAAAAGGCATTTATACCAGAAATAAGGGTGCCCACATAGCAAGCTAACACCTTGTCAAGTAAAGAAGCCAGGAGTCAGGAGAAACCATACCACTTAGGCTCTTGTGAGATGTCAAAAGGCTTTAAAAAGTCCAGATCATTTTATACTTCATAAAGAAAAAAAAGGGAACACAGGAAAAAAATATATATTATAAGGATGTTCTTTTTGTGAACATCTTCAGAAAACACAGATAAACTCACCAAAATTACAAGCAGACAAGGTTTTTTGGGTGAATCTGATATCTTTTATTAGACCAACTTAAATAGTTGGAGAACAATTTTTAAGCAAGCTTTCGGGTTCAAAAACCCTTCATCAGGCTAAGGAAGTTTCTGCAGTTGGTGTGTGCTGTTCCTGGATGGAATGAAAAGTAAAAAAGCCAGAGGCTGGGCTGGTATGCATACAAGACAGGCAATCAGTGAAAATGTAAATTGAGGAGTCAATAGGTGAGAGACAGGCTGAGTGGTGGGGAGAGACGGGGGACAAATAGTTTCATAGTTTGTATGGTCGGAAGGGACCTGAGCAGATCATCAAGTCCGACCCCCTGCCTTGGCAGGAAAAGATACTGGGGTCAAATGACCCCAGCAAGGTGTTCATCTAGCCAATAGTGGAGGAGTACCTGAGAAGTCAGCTGTCAGGCAGGTTATAATGTGTCATAAATCCACAAGAAAACCACTCTCTTCTTCTCACAAGAAAACCACTCTCTCTCCAATCTATCAATCCCAATCCTCAAAGGAAACTTACAAAACACTTCCCAGAGACGAGCCTATGAACTCCACTTCATCAACCTCCTGGATACTAAAAATCATGGACTAAATATAGACATTGGATTTATAACACTTTATAACCTGCCTGACATTATAACCTGCCTATGTCCTTAGACCAACAGGGCTACAACCAACACCCCAAAATTACAGAGCATTCATGGAAGGCAGCATGAGAACCAACAAGGTACCAAGAACTGTAGTTAAATTCAGCAGAGTATCTTTATACATGCTCATATTCAAGTACTGAGGTAGCTCATCTTCTCTTCTTGCTACTGAATTAAATACTATGGTGACTAGAGCCACATAAGGCACACATTCTGATGTATCCTCACCACCCTCCCAAGATAGCAAATTATGTTATACCCTTGTACAGATGGAACAAATTTTTAGGAGGTAGTTCAACAGCTAACCCCGAGTAAATTCAATTGGGGTTAGGTGATTAGTCTATGGCTGCTGACAGGTGTTTAAATTAAAGACAAAATTTGATCTGATTCCGTATGTGCATGGAAGGAGGCACAATTGTTGGGATCAGGGATGAAATCCCAATTGTGCCATACTACCCGATGCAGGGAGCCTGGGATCATGATCAGCTGAATAGAGCTCCCAACTCTGGGGTGCATGTAGCACCTGCTAACTGATTGTTCTCCTTTACCTGGCAGCCCCTATCAGCTGACAGGCATTCCCAGCCACAGGTGCTCATAGAAGCCCTTCAAGTCTGGGCTGGCCACATGTTCAATTTATGATGCAATGGAAACCAGCCACAAAGTTGTTACACTTTTCTTTTCTTAATGTAATAACTTTGTAGCTTATTCCCTGTTTTATCATACTAGTAAATGATGGAACATGGGACTGGATTACTACATGAGGTGTGATTAACCAGTTACTTTCATCTTAAGTGTAATGACTGCCAGGGACTCAAGTAACAGATTCAAGGTCACAGGAGTTTGTAGCAGTATTGATGGGGCCAAAGCAAGTGGGCATGCATGGCCACAGGGCCTGGCCAGGGGGTGGGATGAAGCCACAAGCAGTTCATCTAAGGTGGGGGAAGGGAGGACTCAGGCCTATAGGTGATGAGTCATGCCCCACCACCATGAACTCCCTGATGCATCACCTATGGCATTACCAATGCCCAGACCCCTCCTGCCCCACAAACCCCCACCTTGCCCCGACACTGGGGGTTGGGGCTGTTGAATTATGATTCTCTTAATGAACCAAAACTGAGGGGTTTTAATCCTCACTGGGAATTAACACAGTCATAAAAGGTGGACTTTGGGAACACTCATTAAGCACTGACCTATGAACTGGTCCCACTTAAGGCAATAATATTAATTAGGAAACACACAAGGGACTTGGATTAATTCAAACAACAGGACTGTAATTTAAGTGTCAGGGTTAAAAATGACAAGACTTAACATAGAAAGAAATGCAAAACGCTAGAACCCTTGGTTCAGAGATGATACCTTTTATTAGATTAATTAAGAAACTGCAAAAAAATGATCTTTTTCTGCAAGCTTTTGAACTCATACGCCCTCCAAGAGTTCTAAAGTTTTGCATTTCTTTTAGTCTCAGACCAACATGGCTACCAACAAATACATCCCCGAAGAGTTAACATATATACACAGGCTCAGTAAATGATACAACACGAAGATTAAAGCAGAAGACTACAGAGCAAACTATGCCCTCCGACAGGCAATTTCTTATTTGTTAAATTCACACTATGTAAGGTTATCAGGAGCTACCCTCACTCTCCTATCCCTTTTGGAGCTTTCCAGCTTTTCCCCCTCCTCAGGTACTCAGTACCCCAAATCAAAGTTTGGTGATACTTTACCCTTTCAGATGTTCTTGCTGGTGGTGGTCTCCTACAATGAAAGTTGGCACTGTGCACTCATTTAGTACTTGACTTAGCAAGTACTAAACGACTGGACAGTACCCACCGGTACTGCACAGATTGTTTTTGAGCTGACCGCTCAGTAGCAGTGGCAGCACAGTTAGTGCCTGCTGATGCTATAATCCTTGTAGTGATGAGCTATGGCAAGGTAGCATCTCATGCAGATGTGCCCACTGGCTTACAATTGCTATTTAAATAACCACAATGGTGGTCTTCTCTCACACCCAAAACAAATCAAGCAGACACCAAATCAAACCTTAGTCTCTCTCAGTCTCCCTCAGTCTTCCTCCTCAGAGTCACCTCTAGACCCTTTCACTATGAGCCCAGTAATCTCAGGCAGCTAGCTCTGAATTTAAATATACGAGCTCCCACCGCAGATCATGACTGGGACAAATGAACCCTAAGTCTCCCTCTACAATACATTCTTCAGGGTCTATGGCTACGTATGAACTGCCACCCAGTTAGGTTTCTTTTCATCTTCACATCAGTATATCCATATTCCGTCCCATCCATAAAAGTGCGGTCTCAATGCCCAATAGATCTGTTGTACATGAACCAATCTGTTACAGGTAAGTTCGGAAGGTTTCATGTTGACATCATGGTGTACATAAGGATGAAGGTGCCCTTAATTCTATCTTGTTGCTTTTTGCTGTTTGTAAATGGTCCACAGGAGATCAAACCTTTACATAGACCCGAAACGCATGATTAGCGAAAACAATACATGGAACAAACCAAATCAACATTAAACAATCACCAACCCTTTGTGCAGGCAATATTGCACTATCATTGGTCTCCCAATGACTTGTATTGCTAACGTACCAAATTTTGTACTCCAACATACAACAGAAACTAACCAAAAAAATCAATTGCAATACCAAAGGGCATTTGGTCTCATTCTGGAATTCTCTCCATGACCACAGTCCATCTGTCATGAAGATCAGCTTGCCAGACATCAATATCAATATGTTCACCATTCACTGTGAGATCAAGTTGGCACTTAGCACTTATATTGTATCCATACAGCAGTTGTACAACAGATATAACTTCTCTGATAAGGTTGACCCCATGTGAATTTTGTAATGACCATGGATACAGATTCCATTGGTGTACATCACCATATCCGGTTGTTCTGTATTTCACTCTTGGAGGATGGTTAAGATCATGGCCAATGCCTTTGTTCCCTTAGTCAATTCATATTCTGGGTCTTTCTTTATACACTACATGCTGTCAGCTGTCTCCCTTCACCTCCTTGTTATTGGTAACAAGGTTAGGGTTGGTAAGGATATTGTTAACATCATTATCACTGCAATTAACATAATCTGCAATAAACAAACATATTCCAATCTCTATATTTCAACTTTAAACTAATTTAGATCATTTGCCTTTCCATTCTTTTAACTGTGTGGAGTGAAACCACTTTTTTATTTTTATCTTGTTTCTCCCAATTTCCAAACAGTATATAATAAAACTTATTTTGTGCATGATATATACTGGTCCAAGCCACTGTGGAGAAAATATGTTTTTCTGAAAATGATCTAGATAAAGACTTTATCTCCAATTTGCCATTGAATGATTGATTTCTGCCTTACAAAAGTATTTGCTCATTTTTTATTGTGTTTACGCCTAAAGCACTTGCTACTTGTATCTCTATTTTTCTTATTGAGTCCATCAAGTTATTGATCCACAGTTCATTCAGCATTTTAGGCTGCCAGTCCCCCCGGCTATCATCATCTAGCCACCAGATTTCTGGTAACTTCATATTCCCCCCCATCATCACTAAATGTGGTATAATGTCATGGCTGACTTTATTGCCTCTCAATACCTGAGAATTAGAGGTAGCTTGTCACTCCAGTTGTTCCCATATTGACTGACCACTTTCCACACCCTGCTTTTAATTGTTCTGTTGCTTTGCAGAGGACCTGGAACATGAAGTCTTTGTGTGATATTAAATACCTTGCACACTCCTTGTGTAACTTCCCGTGAAATGAGGCCCGTCATCACTATCTGTATAATGCGGAGTGCCCCATTACGTGAATATGTCATTAGTAAGTACCTTAGCTGTCATTGTTGCAGTACAATTGTGTGTTGGGACTGCTTCAATCCACTTGGTGAAGCTATCAATGATTACCAAGCAAAAGTGATTACCATTTTTTGTTTGTGACATCAGCCCAAAAAAAAAAAAAAATCTATCTGCAGACGTGACCATGGCCCATCAACTCTTTGATATCTCAGAGGACCCTTCTGGATAACTTTTTCTGGATTATTATATGCACATGGTAGGCAGTTTATTAATAAAGTGCACTATGTTATTTCATAGGGAGGACTACCATCCAAAGGGTTCAATCCTTTTGATTATTTACTCAGCTCCCTGGTGCTCCTGATCATGTACTAATGCTATGAAGTCAGTTCTTACATGTTCTGGCATGACCCAGACTGGTGGCTTCTCACCCCTTCTAGCAAGAATGAGGCCTGATGGCTCTTGCCATATACACCAGTCCCTAAACATCCTATTTTGGACCAATTCTTGTAATTCTAAACCCTGACACTGAAGCCCAATCAAATCAACAGTATCAGGCTTGGGTGGTGTGACCTTTGACATACGGCCAAGCTCAACTGTGTCTGGCAGTACCCATCTAGGTCCTATCCCAGCTCCTTCTTTGGCAGGTAGGTCTGCTGCATCATTTAGGGAGCCTTCTAATGTTTTCTTCTTTTGGTGTGCTTTTACCTTACTTATGGTAATGGGTATAGTTCTGTCCTTGCTTAGATAACAAATATAATGCAACTGATGTGCATACTTTATTAGTTTGTTGTCAGATGTCTTAAAGCCATGTGCTTTCCAGACTAGCAACCAACCTGCCAAATCTGTTATGACCCAGTCAGTCACTGAATATCATGCAAAAGTTCAATCCTTTGGAGAATTCAAGGACCGCAATAACTGCTACGACTTCTGCTGCCTGAGCTGAATGTGGACAATTGTCCTTAAATGTGCAAGTGGGACTTGATGGAAGGGTAGCCCAGAGCATTAGTGAAGCCAGTCCATGGGCATCCCTCAGTGTAGAACAGGTTTGTCCAACATACAGCCTACAGGGCCCCATGCGGCCCTCCAAGCTATTTTCTGAGACCCGAAGTCTGTGATGGGGAACAAAAGTAAACACTGTACTTGTGTTTTGGGGGAGTGTTGTGATACCGCTTCCTGTGAGGTCTTTAAATATGGTTCACCAGCCCACCGAGTGATAAAAAGTTCATGATCTGGCCCCACATTCAAAAAGGATGGCAGCAGCTTCTGGTGTAGAAGCTGCTGCCATCTACAAACCATATCAGATAGAAAATCACAAAGCACTTGATTAGAAAAATGTAGCACCACCTTTAAAAAAGACACAGACTTTATTCATTATTTGGGGTCACTACAGGGCATTCATGCTCATTTCCCCTCTGTAACTAATGCATACAGTGCTGTTGGTATATTCAGTACCGATTCAGTAGTGCTTTTAAACAGAAATATCATTATCATCCATCTAGTGAGGCAAAGAGATGATACTCCTGCATCTTGGATCCTTCCTGAAATTAGGTATTTCGTAGGTGTGTGCAGTTCTTAAAATTACTGGCAACATACCAACCAAGTATGACCACTGCTCCAACACCCATATTAAATGTCAATCTCTCATTCACAAGGGCTGAATTCTTGCTCAATGGTTGACAGGACTCCACTGGCATATGCGATCAGTCATCTTCTGAGGTTGTGCTCCTGAAACAGAATTGCTTCCACATACTTGGAGGTAGATGCTAGTTGTAATATAAAATGGTTTCCCCACTTCTGGATATGCAAGTGCTGGAGTTTGCATGACCGCTTGCTTCAGTGCGCAAAAAGGCATCAATGTATTCATTATCCCAATGCCATTTTACTCCTTTCCTTAACAGAGCATATAAAAGTGGGCAAAGTTTTTGATAAATACTCTACGGAATCCCACTAGTTCTAGAAAAGATCTTAAAGTGCTCAGGTCAGTGGAAGTTTACCAATTAAGTCCATGCTCGGCAACTCTGAGCTTCTTCCATCTGGACCAAGATTGAGACCTAAATCTTTGACGTTTTGGTTTACCAACTGTGCCTTCATGGGGTTTAGCTTGAAGCCAGTTTTATTGATCACTGCAAGTACAATTCTGGTTATGTCCATGCATTCTTCTCTTGATGATGCTGTAATGAGACTATCACCTGCATATGAGATAACATGATTTAGGTCTTATGCAGGTAGTTATTCCCACCTTTGGATTTACATACTTATGACAGAGAGATTGACTATTGTAACAGCCTTCAGGCAACTGAATAAGTGTATATTGCTTTGCTTTAAAAGTGAACACAAATTTGTACCAGTGTTCCTTGTAGACAGAAATTGCAAAGAAAGCATTTGATAAATCTAAAAAAAAAAAAAAAATGAAAACCAATTCACTACATGAGTTATAATAGTCAACATGTCCAGGTACTTCTGCCAACACTGGAGCCAATACTGGAGTTATTTTGTTCAGCTGTCAGTAGTATAAGACCAACCGATGCCACTTTTTCCTATATGGTTTCTGTATTGGCCAAATTGGACCATTTATAATGCTCTGATCCTCAAATCAAAACTCCTTGTTGAATCAAACCATTAGTAGTTTCTTTATACTGCTCCCCACAGGAATTTATATAGTTTTTGCAGTTTGGGATCTGGTCCCTTGACCTTTACTTCTGCATTAATTTTCCTGTCCTGCAGCTTGTTTACAGCCCACGCATCTTTGATCTGTAAAATCAGGCTCTTGAAATTGGTCCCTCCCAGGCAGGTAGCTTTAGTTGTTCTACCACCTTTTGCACTGTACAACGATGGCTGGCAGGAATAGTATACAACCCCACAGGGTGTTATTCGGTAAATCAATTATGAACCCCCAATTTTCCATTAGATCTATGCTTAATATTCCTATCCCCTGCAATTTAGCTAAACCAAATCTGGACTTTCAAATTTCAGCGCCAATCTTAAACAGCATCGATTTTGAAAACCCTACCTTGCATCCCGATCTGTTAAAACTTTTTAAATTTTTAATCTCCGCGAGTGCCCAATTCACAAAAGATTCCTTCTTGCAATTCAAACTGAATGTGGCACCTGTATCTACAAGCATTCTTTGCATATTCCACAGCACTTTCTTCACATTGTCACCAAAGTAAATTTCCACTAAAGGTTGACCCCAACTATCAAAACTAAGCAGTGCAAAATCAGTCTCATAGTTCTGGGGTAAGAGGAGTGCTGGGCTGTTTCAGTCGAAACCCTCAATTGAAACAGGTGGTTGTAGCAAACTCTCCCCTGTACCATCCACAGCCTTTACTTCTGGTCTTTCACCAACTCCCTCTTTCTCTTTGTGAAATAGTATGATAGGAAGTTCTGCCTGATAAAAAAGTTTCAAGTTCTCATCTTGCACCACCTGCACTGGTCTGGGCTGTCCAATTTTTAATATCAATAGGCAACAGAGGAAAATCTCACATGTCCGTGCAGTCTTGTGTTAGATCAATAATATCTAACACCATAAAACCTGACCCATCAGCGGTTAGCACCATCTCAGCTAACCAGGACATGATAGATTCTTTCCTCAAAAGGTCCAAAATATTTCCCTAAGGTTTGTAATTGCTCTGCCATAAGTGAAATGATGGAGGTTTCTGCAGATACCCCTCCTCTAGGTCCCAGTCTCCCCATTTCTTTGGTTCTGCATCAATGGTGCTAATAAGAACTATCCGTCACAGCCTTTACTTTCTGCTCCACAGTATCTGCAATCATAAGCGTAGCAGATTCTCAATACCCTTCAGCTCAATAACTGAAGCTGTTATCACAAGAGGATTCAGAGTCCTATGAACTTCTGTCACATCTTGGAATAGTGTTACTGAATAAACATATCACGGAAAGATGCAAGTCCAGGCTTAAGTGTGAGGTCTGGGGGAGGGGGGAGGCTGTGGATTGGTAGTGAGGGGCAGGGCACCAGAATATTAGGGCTGCTCAGTGCCACAAAGTGGGGGTGGAGGTGGGGGGAAGGAAGTCAGCTGCAGCTGGATCCACATCCAGGTGAACAAAGGGAGCAGGGGGGGCTCCGAGATTCAGTTCTTCTAAGGTTTACCCTAAAAAAAAAATCTAAAAAAGATAGTTTTTCCTGCAACTTCTTTCAGTGGGTTGTGCACATTTTCACATTGACAGTAGCTCCTCTAGCCAGTGTATGAAAGAGTAGAAGTCCCACTTGCTGGTTTGAAGTACACAGGAAAATATTGAGCTGATGGGCCTGTTGCTTCTCTCTCCTTCACAAAGACCTAATCCAGGTAGGTCTAATGCAGCTTGGTAGGGAACAGACTAACTCTCACTTTCTACTTCCCTATATGTCCATCGACTACTTAGTCACATAACCACCCGTTTAGGTTCACCTGGGCTATACATAGACCACAGAGATACTTCTGTGAACCCAGGACAAGGACACAATTATGTAATTGTAAAACACTTCCAATAGTAGGCATAAATCTGTACTAAAGGTGCTGACCCGCATACATTTGGATTCAATCTCTGTTAAGTGAATCATTTCAGTGTTTGATGCACTTGTTAAAGTAGGTGGAGAAAATTATACAATAATGTGCAATCTGGCCAAAACTGGCTACTTTGCATGCACATTAATCTTTACAGCATACACAGAGATGTGCAGATGCATACTGAAGAGAGATCAAGTCCTGTATCTCCCTAATGCTGGCACCAAGAGATCACAATGTCCTTCTGTACCAGTCAGATATATGGACACTTAAGAGCATTACTATGCTTTGTAGCAGATTGTAACATTCTTTTACTACAGAAATGTGCAAAGTAGAACAAAATGTGAAATGGTAAAAAGTTAAATATATAGTGTAGAATTTTAGTTTGCTGTCTATTTTCAAATTTGAGATTATTCAGCTTTATGACTATGGGCAACCTAGAAAAACAAAAATCAGAAATATAACTTAAAAAGCAGCTGAGAAGCATGAAGACATTTCCTGGTGATTTATTCATGAATGTCACCTGGCTTTTGGGCACAAAGTAAATTAATTATGGGGGGCAACTGCTAATGTTAGTCTTCGAGTCAGTTGGGAGTTAGACAGCAGAGGGAGCGAATTACTCCAGGATAATTCGGGATATCCCAGGATAATTTGGATGATAAAGTCTTTAGCTGTAGTGAGACAAATTAAAAGTTCCAAGAGCTGCCAAGTCCCCAGGTCCATGGTTTAGCATGAGGAGGGGACCTGCTAGTTTCTTGCAGTACTCTTTAGTATGGTCCAGATATGACCATAGAGTGTGCTACATTGTCTTCTGTGACTTCATTACCTCAGATTGCCAGAGTCTATGTGGATCCTTGACTGGAGGGTTAGCTCAAAAGTTTCAAATCAAGGAAACTGAGAACCTGGCTTGAGCTAACTCTTGGGACTCCTTGAAACATAGAAAGGTAGGACTGGAAGGGACCTCCAGGTGTCATCGAGTCCAACCCCATGACTGAGGCATGATATTCCCTATCCAAACCATCCCATAAAACAAAAAAAACACTAATCTAAATGCTACATTAACCTACTCTCAAATCTGATGCAACCCAGACCTAACACCATAATCTGCCACAAGTAAACAAGGGAAGTTTCAAAAGCACCCTGACCCATGTAGCAGAAGGTTGTGGGGGGGAGAAGGGGACAACAGGCCTGCGAAATACTGTAGTGGAACATAGGCATAGCTATGCCTAGATCACCCCTTACAGGTGGCTTTCCAACCTCTTCTTGAACACTTCCAGTGATGGAGAGTCTACAACTTCCCTAGGCAGTCTAGTCTACTGCCTCATTATTTTAATAGTGAAGAAGTTTTTCCCAAATATCCAATTTAAACGCATTTTGCTGAAAACTTCAAGCCATTGGTCCACATCCTACTCTCTGCAGCAAGAGAAAAAAGGGTGCTTTCCCTCTTCTTTATGGTAGTTCTTCAAATTTTTTAAGGCTGCTATCATGTGCCCTCTTAAGCGCCTTTTCCATGAGCTCAACATGCCCAACTCCTTCAGCCTCTCCTCGTATGATTTGCTTTCCAAAGCCTTGATCATGTTTCTCATCCACCTATGGACCCTCTCTAACTTCTCCACATCTTTTTTAAAAATGTAGAGCCCAGAACTGCATACAGTACTCCAGATGAGACCCAACCAGTGTCAAGTAGAGGCACCATCACCTCCTGGGTCTTGCACCTAATGCTTCTATTGATGCATCCCAGAATTGCATTCACCTTCTGTGCAGTTGCATCACATTTCAGACTTGTATTGAATCTGTGATCTACCAAGACTTCAGAATCCTTCTCCATCATGCTGCCACCCACCAGGTGTCACCCATTTTATCTGTGCTTTTGATTATTCCTCCTAAGGTGCCAGCACCTTGTACCTGTCCTCACTGAACATCATCCTGCTACCTCTAGCCCAATTTTCCAATTTGTCAAGATCCTTCTGAATTGCTCTCACATCTTCCAACATGTTTGTAATCCTTCCCAGTGTTGGTGTCATCTACAATCTTGCTCACAAAACTTTCTATGCCAGCATCCAAATCATTAGTAAAGACATTGAACAGCACCAGGCCCAGGACAGACTATTGTGGGACTCCACTAGAAACTTCTTGCCATTGTGGCATGGACCCATTAATGATTCAGTTTTGCTTGCAGTTATTGAGCCAGTTACCTATCCACCTTGTTTTATCTAGCCCACACTTCTCCAATTTGTTTATGAAAAGGTCATGCAGAGCCTTGTCAAAAGCCTTGCTGAAGCCAGGTACACTATATCCACAGCATTCTTTTCATCCACCCAAGTAGTTACTTTATCAAAGAAGGAGATTAGTTTATTTGACATAATTTGTTTTTCATAAATCCATGCTGGCAGCTTGTGATCATCCTTTCTTCCTCCAGATGCTTGCAAATGCCCTTCCTTAGGAAATGCCCAGTAACTTCCTGGGTATCAAGGTGAAGCTAACCAGGCTGTAGTTCCCTATGTCCTCCTTCTTGCCCCTTTTTCAAAGAGGAGCATGATATTGGCCCTTTTTCAGTCTTCTGGTACCTGGCCCATTTCCCATGAATTCACGAAGATCATTCCCAAGGGCTCCAAGATCTCCTCTGCCAGTTCATCCAGGACCATGGGATGAAGTTTATTGAGCCCCACTGACTTGACTTAATTCAGACCCATCAAAATCTCTCTGATAATCTCTTATCTTCTCCCTCCATTTACCACCTTTCTTAGCCAGATATCCTTATCAGGTGCCTGGCTACAGCTTAATGTTTTGTGAAGGGTCAAGCAAAGTAGCCATTGAGTAGATCAGCTTCTTTACATCTTCTGTTAGGAGTTCTTCCTAGCTTGTTAATAGCGGGCCTACAGCTTGGTCCTTCTTTTCTGGCCAACATAATTATAGAACCTCTTCTTGCTCTCCTTAACCTCCTTCACCAGATGCAACTCATTTTTTATCTTTGCCCTCCCAATTTAGTCCCTGCAGGCTCTTGCCATTTCCTGATATACCTCCTTGGTGATCTGCCCATTTTTCAATTGACTGTATGATTTACCTTCCCATTTGAGGCATTTTAGTTTAGACCATAGTTTCCTGCCACAGCGATGGGAACCTAAAGACGTAGATAGACCTTTTACCAATTTTTTCTTCACCATCTCCATTTTTGGTTCTCCATAGGTTCTAACTGTTTATTTAAGTAACTCTTGCCTTTGAAAAGTCTATGTAACTACTACCCCTAATAGACCTTACTTTATCACATGCTCTATGGATAATTTTCAGGTCCTATAAACAATCTTTGTACAGTGTACAAATCAAGTTTTTTAAATTTTCATTTGTATTTATTTTAAATGCAACCCCTTTCCTTCTCCATTTGTGCTGGGGCCCCATCTACATGTGCAGCCAAAGATGCAATTGGATCACATGTGTAATCCACACAATTGTGCCTCCTGCTGTGCCACATGTGATTTTGGGATCATGAAGCACATTCCATCACATCTTACTGCCGATGCTGACAGAGTCCAATTCTGGGGGCAGACCATGCACTCCCATGGCTGAGAGCCCCATCAGCTGACCCAGACTCCCAGGCATGGAGCCAACCCAGGGGTCCCTGTAGCAAAGAGACCACAGCTGACATGGTGGCCCAGCTGCAGCTGTGAGCGCCAATCAACTGATGGGGCTGCCAACCACAGCAGTCAATGGGAGCATCTAGGAATCCTGTCAGGTATAGGACTCCCAGCCACAGCAGCACATGGTGCACCCCCTGTGGCTGGCAGCCTTATCAGCCGACAGAGCGCCCAGCCACAGGGGCATAGGCTACATGTGACAATTGTTGTACAATTAACCAAGTAATTGCATGATACCCATAACATGTAGAGGGATTACCTCCCCCAAGCTTGGAGATATTGTTCTTCCTTACTACTTCTAAGTTTTAAATATTTTAAAAGTTTAGTTCTGTCCAAATTGTGCCCCAACACTAAAATGATGATATAGAAGTCTGTGCCCTGATCAATTGACTTCATCTGGTTTATGTCTCTGCAGAATCAGGATCTTTAACACCTTTTGCTTTTAAGTTACAGGTCTTCACTTTTGATGCATTTTCTTTAGCTAAAAATTCCTACTCATCTTCCTTTACAGGCAACCCCCGCTTAGTGCTCTTAATGCTCAGCTTTTCAGGAACTAATTAAGCAAAATGAGCATTAAGCAAAGCCAGAACTATTTGATAACCAAAGATGGCAACCACAAGCATTATAGTGAAACTTGCTGAGCACTAAGGAAATTGGGTATCAATTTAAAATAAATATTCTAGTGAAATAGCACTGAACAAAACAGTGTTAAGTGGGGGTTGCCAGTACTCTACTTTTCAGTTCTCTCTCTTCTCTTCCTTCTCACCCTTTTTATCACTTGTAACTCAGTTTGTTACCATGCCTCACCAATATGTATCCCAAAGCATTTTCACTCTCATTTATCATCCCTTTTACCTCCATCCTAACAGTGTGTTTTCTTCTGTTTCCCCTTGTACCATATGCAGCAAGACCCTTGGTTCAAGAAATTTGCTTATTCACACTCTAAGAGCTTTGTTACATTTTGCATTCTGAGCTGCTCAAATATCAGTTGGCACTAGTGCTAACCTCGAGTTGTGAGCAATCATGCCTTAAAAGCTAAAACCCTTCTCTGACTGTCCCCTACCTGCATTTGTGATTTGCCACTAGAGGGCTGGTGAACAGGGGCTTGAACAGGAGCTCCAGCTTTGAGTTGCCTCAGCTGGCTTCTATCTCTGCTGTGTGGGGCAGTGGGACAGAGATGAGTTAGCAGGAGCATAAAACTGTGAGGAAGAGAGTGAATGGCATGGGCATGAGTAACAAAGTGGGAGCTGGAAAGAAAAAAAAAGGAGTGGGAGAAGGGAAGCAAAATGAAGGCAGTCAGCCACTGGAGGATAAAAAAAGAGAAGAGGTTCTCTTTAAAACTAGAAAGGAAGTAAATTAAAGGCAGTCTTATATTCTTATAAATTGGGATTTAGGATCAGGGTGTGGGAGGTGCTGGTCATGCTTCCTGGAGTGGCTGGAAGGTGGGACAGGTGAGGGAAGGTGCTTTTGTGGGAACTACTGTCCCTGCTTCAGGAAGGAAAACCCAGCTCATGGGGATCCAATCCAGCCAACTAGCTTGTTCTAACCCCCCACCACCACCTAGACCCCATTCCTGGACCCATCCATGGCATAACCTGGTTGGCCTGCCCATCTGTTTCTGGGCCAACCTCCCACCTCCTCTCCTGCCAAGACCTGATGTTCCTTAATTATGTTGTTAATTAGATGGGGAGGGGCAGCCCATTTATTGCCCCAAAGCCAGGGGGTGGTATCTGTGGCACCATTCCTCCCCTACACCACAGCCCAAGCCTCACAGATGGCATCCACAGTTCTTCACATCACTGTCCCCACACTGGGCCCCAGAATCCTCCAGTCCAGACCCCAACCAGATCCCTCCAATTAGGCAGCCTACTCTGCCCTCATTCTGGGCTACCTAGCTCCCTGAACTCTTCCCCCAGCACTGATCAGTCATGGGTATTTTGAGTCAGGCCTCTGAGCCTCTAGCCTACTCTCTACCCTGGGTCCACTTTCTTGACCCTACTAGAGGGTAACCCACCCAGTTGTGGGAGCTGGAGTTGTTAAGGTGCTCCAACCCACCTTTCACTGGGGTGGTAACTGGCCTGGCATTTCCTGGAGGCTCTCACACCACTGGGGGCACCACCAGGCTGCTCACTCCCAGCAGGGTACAGTTTTAGGTCATGCCCAGGACCAGGGGCCTCCAACCATTCCCTTAAGCTCCTGCCCTTACCTCTAGGAAGTTACCTGGCTGCAAGACTGAATACAATGTTTCTGCCTGGCCTGCCAGTAGTTAAATGGTCTGATTATATAGGCAGCCAGAGATCTAAAATGGCCACCACAATCAAGCACTTCCCGGCTGCTTGGCTCAGCCTTTCAAGTGGCAGGCGCCAACAGTGCCGCACCACACCTGGCTAGCAGCCATGTGCTCTGTAGACTGCATAGGATTATACTTCTGGGGGAAAGGGAGAGAAAACTGCATCTTGGGATGTATGACTGCAATGTGGGCAGCTCATCCAAGGGGAGTGCCCACACATGAATGGAACATGAGCTGGGTAACAGGATCACAGATACACCTGTCCTAGAGTGCTGCAACTTTAAGCCATCTAAAGTGCATTTAAAATTAGTTTCAGATGCTAATGTTTGGAATATCCAGGGGTTAGGAGCTCTGTGAGCTGCTTAAAGTTAAGGTGCAATTATGTGCAAATAAGATGAATTAAGGTCCTAATGCATTCAGTTTCTACTGAAAACTGATGATTCCTACATTAGAATAAACAGTATTCTGAATATCCTGATTTGCAACAAATGGCAAGAATATCATTCCCTACAATATTCAAATCTGTACTGCACCACATGCCAAGATCAAAGTAACTAAGTTCTGGAAGCAGCTGTAATATTAGCCCTCATACTTTTATTTCGAAATACAACATTTATTATTGAATCTGATTATTTTTATCCAAATGTATTCATAACAATCAAGCAAATGGCACTCTGCAATACTTCTCATTAGAAAGGAAGTTATTTGACAAGCTACTCTGTTTTTCATACCTTGTTTTTTCTGACACTTAGAAATATCACACCTGGTGTTTTAGAGAATAAATAGTCAGAATTGAAACAGGCCACATTCAGATACCTTGACTTGCAGTGAATGCCCCCTTACTTTACAAATAGCCCCACAGAACTACTTGATAGCAATGATCTAAAAAACCAAAAGTAAAAGGCATCAGAATCAGACCAATGGAAGTTACTGTTCAGATTCTGCACAGCAAAACTAAGTACTAACAGTCAAAAAACCCAAGGCTGAAATCAATTCAATCTTTACAGGTTAGTCTAAACTACATAGATTGAACTGATAAAGCAATTGAACAGGCATTCACTTTTGACTCCTGAAATGCAGCCCCATGCCTGCAGTGGCCCAGGCCAGAAACCAGGGAGTGGTAGAGCATGCCTCCCTGTTCAACTAGAGCAGACAGCTTGGGCCAAGGCTAGCCTCCCCACCCTGAGAGATGGTTTACATGGGAGGCACAAAGCATCCTGGGGGACTTGACTGAAATCTAGAGGGGATCTGGGACAGAAGTTCAATGAACTAATTTAACCTGAATCAGTTAGTTTTTGAACTAAAAGGAAATGGCTGAAACTGATTTAAGCACCAACCTCAGGAGGACACTGGCATCTTAAAGGCTTCCAGTATGCTCCTGATGCTGGCAGCACTGACCAAAGTTTAATTTAAGGAGCAATGGGAACCAGCCAGAGAGTTATTACATATGTGTGTGTAATAACTTCATGGCTTATTCCCTGCTTTATGGCTGGGTCACTACTACAGATGCAATTAACTAGTTAATCACATCTTAAATGTAACATCTGTCAAGGGCTGTAGACATCTAATTGTATGTTGTTAGAAAGAGCTCAACCAAAAATCACAGATAGGGTTCCTGTTTCAAATTCATCTACAAATGTATGAACAAGCAACAAGACTGGGCATCTAAGTGCTGAAAGAAGTATCTTGCCAAATTTCCAAGCATGTTACTGTGGAAGAAATCAAACTTCGCGCTGTGGTTGAATCAGAACTGACAGAGCCAGCTTTTCTTTATTTAAAGCTATACTGTGATCACAGGGAGAATTCCATACAGCAAGGGGAATCACCCACTTGTCTGTTTCAAAGGATTTCTCAGACTCTAAGTTTACAAGCATATTTATACTAAAGAGATAAAAAAAAAAAATACACCTTGGAGAAACAAAAGAATAGTAAATTACACAGAAACTTAGAAAGTTTACTTAAACAAACTATCTATGCATAGGGCAAGATATCAAGATAACCCAAGGCATGCAGGAATGCGGATTCCTTATCTCAGAACGTTTGAATTAAGCAGTATCAGCACGTCTGGTCTTTGTCTGTTTTTCTAGTCAAGTAAGTCAATTACTTCTACATTACCCAAATAGGGAATATTGAAAAACAGCCAACTTGTCTGTCAAGCAATTGTTTCTTGAGCAAAGAACTCACATAAGTCTGGGTCCACAGAGCTTGTCACCTAAATCTATTATTATACCTTAATGAGCAACACAAATTTAAAAAAAAACAAACAAAAACCTTAGGAGACTCTGGACTTTTGTCCAAAATATTGTGATATTATAGAAGCAGATACCTTCTATATTCAGGTCAAGTTCTCCCAGGAACTTAAAAATGTCCTCTGTATTGACTCAGCAACCAAGCACAGGCAGTTCAGATGAGTTAATCCTTTTTAGAAGATTCTGGTTTGGCAGGAATTTATCCTTTATATTGGACTAGGGAAAATGGCTTTTGCAGATTACAGATAAGGCTGTTCATGCATATAACAACTGTGTTAGCCAACACAATTGTACTATGTTTGAAGAAAGGGGATTCAATTCTATTTTTCATCAAAAGGTCACTCAAATTATGACTAAAATATATTAAAATGACTGGTGATTTGTGGGGTTTGTTTAGTCTTGGTGGTTTGGGGGGGGGGGGGCGGGGTTATGTCCAACTTCACACTTCTCTGCTCTGAAATACAGGCCTCTTTAAAAATGGCTGAAGTTGGACACCACAAAAATCATTAACCATATTTGAATATATATATAGTACAATACAGAGAGAGCGCTAAAGATTATTTTTGTCTACATTGTTGTAAGTGCCACCAGAATTTCATGTGTTGCACAGTATCAAAAAGAGAAGCAAATAAACAAAAAAACCAGACATCACATCTAGTCCATCCAAGACATCCAAACATCCCATTTCTGTAGTTGTAACTGCACTACAGCAAACCAGAAGCAAAAAAGTTTCTGATGACTAAAGTCAGGGACAAAGTAAATGGCTTCCTGCAGTCAAAGTTCAAACAAAACAAATGAACATGGCTTCCTGAATAGTAGCACTCTGTTGATTTCTCTGACATGCTATTTGCCTACTGGGAAGTGTCAGTAGATTTCCCAGAGGCTGATTATGGCCCAGTGACAGGTCAGATAATGAACCAAAACTGCCGACATAACTGGGAAGTAACAGGATAAAGAAAGGTAGATATCTTTTCATTTTTCAGGAAGGAAGAAATGAAACGAAACATTGATTCCTTTGCAGATGAGACTTTGGAGATAAAATAGTGAGAATGCTATTTAGCTCTCCTCTAAGGCCCAGTTTTGGTCTTGTTCATCAAGGTTATTCATGAGCAATTTTAATGTCACTGATTTCAGTAACAATAATGTTAAAAATGCTAATAAGAGACTTAGGCTCCTCAGAATGGGACCCAAAATAGCTTCCTGGATGGCATGCATGTTGGTTTTCTAAAGCTAGGCTATAGAGAAACATTGAGAACAGGAGTGGTATCTTAAAATCCCACCCACAATTGTTAGTAAAAAGATTCGTCTTTTTGGCAAGTCTGCAAACTTTTTATTGATATATGTTTTAACTAACATCTGTTTTTCATAATGTAAAATTTAACCCTTCTGCCAGGCCCTGGACAAGAGCCAGGTTCAAATGTTGGGGTTTAACAACCACAATAGCAAAAAAAAGTTTGGTTGTCAGTAAAATGTTTGCAGATTATCAATTAAAAGAAACACCCAACATTTTATTGGGTTGCAACTGCAGCAATGGCTTTATCCCAGGCTTCCTTCACCCCAGGGATCCCCTTATCTACCCCTATGCCATGCCATGCCAACCCAACTGCATCATGGTGTCATTCCTGTCTCGCCCTCCTCCCCACACCTCTCAGGCTTACCCCTGCTCTCCCGTATCTCAGATTGGACCCCCAGAAGTGTTACAAGTAGGTGACAAGATGCAACAGCAGAAGAACATGGTCCAGGGGGGCTACAGAGGCTCCTGTGGTCCACAAAGCCCTGAGGGAATGCTCCTGCAGCAACCAGGTGAAACAGCTCTGCTCTCCTTGTCTAACACCTGCCTCCAGCTTCCTTCAACAAAGGATCTTCAATCAAGCTCCTGTCTACTGACATTTCCCCCCCTTCTATAAAGGCACTCTGCTTTTTTCCTTTTAAAATGGGCTTTATGAAAGACCAAAAGACAGACAAAAATGGAGGCTAAAATAAACAGTCTGAAAATGTACAGATAGTTGGCAACCCATATCCCACCCTTCCTCTAAATCCTAGACAACTCACTCAAGGTTTCAGGAAAGCACTTAGTAGATGTAGACGTATCATGTAGTATCATCACAGGATAATGCTTACACTGTGAATTTCTACAGCTCCTTTTTCACAAGGATCTTGAAGTGCTTTACGGATATTCCTTCTTAGAGACTGAGCCGTAAGATTCAGTACTGTACATAAGGCAGGAGATATTTAGGTATGCTGACTCAAAAGGAAGCTCCAACAGGTTTCAGTCATGATCCTCTCCCTCTTCCACCATTTACCATGTGGGAGAAACAGTCCACTGAGGTGGTATCAGTGGTAGAGCTTACCTTAGAATCACAGAAAATCTTCCCTTCCTGCTAGCCCAGCCACTGTAGTGCTAACTCCTTATTTGGTCCAAGTTGCTACTAAGGTGAAATACTAGGCAAGAGGTCCTGCACCGAACCACACTGTAGCAGGGTACTAAGGTGTCTGCTACTAGAAAAGCAGCAGTATGTGCTCAGGTGCTGGTTGCTAGAGGCAACCAGGAGGAGCTAAGGGCCCACACCTGGTGAGTCAGCTGACCAGAAGGGGCAGGGCTGGCCACTATAAGACCCAGACAAGAGGCTGTGAGTGTGCTCTCTCTCAATCAGCAGCCAGACAGAAGGAGCACTGCCTGACTAAGAAAAAGAGCTTGGCCCTGAAGGTGGAAAAGGCCTGGATGTACAAGCTGCTAGTTACATGGGGAGATATATAGTGTGGTTTTGAAGAACATTTTAGCCAGAGGGTTTAGATTTGCATTATAGACGATTGGCTTGTATTATTGCTTGTGTTGTTACACCGGAGAACCGGGTGAGGCTATTAAGGGTTGGAGGAGGCCTCATAGGGGCTCCATGGTAGCGTGGGGACCCCAGTGCCAGAGACTGCACAACATTCAGAGGTATATTGGCCCTAGCCCCAAAGTGGGGGGGGGGGGGGGGCAGCGCCCCAAGGAGGCAAAGGAGAAGGCCAAGCCACAACAGGGCCCAGGTCAAAAACGACGTCAGTACCATCTGCGAGGCTTGGGGTATGGTACAGGGGTGGCTGGAGCCATGCATAGCCCATAAGGCTGGAGTGCACAGAGTCACTTATGACAGAATACAGACTGGGATAAATCAGGGCACCGTGTCAGAGAGGACAAAAGGGCAGCCGCCCTTAAACATTCTTAACATCAAAGATGTGGCAGGAAAGATAGCGAGGGTGCTTTGACACCAACTTGGCACAGTAGGGTGTGCTAGGGGAGTTCACGGCCACCCCTAGGATCCCATGCTGTCACACACACCCTCATTTAAATATCCAGCAATGCAGAAGTCTGTAAGTGAGTCTTTATTCCCCACATGACTCTCTAGGAACAAAGGTACAGTTTCTCTAGCTCTAATAAATTTGCCTTGGCATTCCTGAAATTCATTATTGTGAGTGTCACCCTACCAGATAGTTAAGTAAGCCAGACATGTGCTGGATATGGTGGGACCTGGAAATGTTAAAATTTACCCTTTGAGACACTGCACTTTTGAAGCAACATCACTACATTTTTTTATGGCTCAAAAAAAAAAAAAATGTATTCCTGGCAGATATACCTCACAAAAAGAAGACTATCCTAAACAGTCACCCTCTTTCAAATGATAGGTCATTCAAACGCATATCTTTTCATCCCACAATGCATGGGAGATCCACCAGGTCAGAGCAGACTTGACACACACTGCACTTGCGTCACATGTAGCTATATAAGTGGCAAAATGCATGTCAGCACACACAAGATGCTGGCGGTGCACTTTTGAACTAAAAAGTGTCTCCAACGTGTTTAAAAAGCACACTGCTGCCACTTTCTCAGTGCTGACGCACATTTTGCTGCTTATACAAGTGCATGAGCCGCAGTGCCCAGCACTTTTTAAAAGTGCCTGGCACTGCAGTACAAGCATGTGTACAAATGCTCTTAGTTACATACATCCTCAAGTACTTTGTTAAATCCCTCCATCAGACACTGCTCAGCCTGTCTGTCATATCATTGTTTCCATTTCAAAATTCCCAAGGAGGTTAGTCACTGAAAGTTACCATACGATCAACACCAAAATGAATATAAAGATAATGCAATTAAATGTTAAGCCAATCATAACTGGCATAACCCAGCAACTTAAAGAGTTACCCTAGCTTCTTGGAATCATTAAAACCTGAGTCTGGCTATCATTATTACAACCAAACCCTAGACAGCTGAGTAAGAAATTATAATTGAATCCATCATGGCACATATTGATCTACTGACTTTTCCCAAATGAAGTTATTGAAAAACAACCTAGTGTTTTAAAAAGGAAATGCTTAGCATTTGTTCCATTAAGCATTAGTGCTCATACTGCCAGTGTTACCAACAATAAGACTATACTTCATGGATTTCAAAAGGGTCTCTCTTAATTTACACCAGTGCAAGTTGGCAGGGAAGCAAGGTCCAAATCCATTTACCAGACTTTTAATTAACTAGTATTTCTTGGCCAAAGAAGCAGAGAAAGACACTAACCAGCCTCCTCTTTATGCAACCTTGTTTGACTTAATTTAATAGCAAATATCCCAGTAACTTAGTGGAGGTAATACTAAGCCCCCAGTATTTTCTAGTAATATTAACACTGAAAGAGTGATTGATATATATTTTTATAAATGAAGTCACTGGGATTTCTAAAGGCTTATTTCGTGGTTATTCAGAAAACAACAACTGAATAACTCTGAATCCCACAGGCTTTGTGATTTTTAGCAGAAGTGGTTATATCCTAAAACAGATGGCCATTATTTACTGTGAGTTTTGCTCATGTTTTAGTCATCCCACCATGAAGCTAAAGCAATATTGTGATTCATGCAACTGACACCGCAAATAATGAATAGCTGAAGCGAGCAGTTGTCAAACAACCTATGGCTGGAAAACTGTTTATCCCAACTCTCTAGCACATATGAAATATAGACACGCAAAAATATCAAACTTACCTTGGGAAACAGAAGTCATTAGTAAGGACTGAATTCCAACCTGGACTGAATCACCAGGTCCAGTTCAAAAAAAAAACACGCAGAAGTTGCAGGATCTTGTGAGGTTTGTCTAGGCAGGAGCGCTCACCATCAATGCTTCCACCCAGGTCTAGATTTGGCACTGTGAGGACTGCGGCTTGCTTGTTCCTTCCAGTGATGGGCAGGTTGGGGGGGGGGGGGGGCGGGTATCTGCAGAGTGAGCAGTGCCTACTGGTGATGTCTCTCATGGAACAGGGAAGAAAGCTACAGGAAGAGGCAGTGAGGCTCTGATGAACAGATGGTGGAGAATGCATTGATTTGATGCTGGGAGGAGACCTCTGGGACTATGGAGAAAGAAATGCCAGAGACAACACTAGATTCATAGATGCTAGGGTTGGAAGAGACTTCAACAGATCATCAAGTCCGACCCCCTACCTAGGCAGGAAAGAGTGGTGGGGTCAGATGACTGTGGCATCGACACCTACAGTCAAATGGGTCAATAACTGGCTGGAGGGCCACACCCAGAGAGTGGTGGATGGGTCCTATTTGACCTGGAGGGATATGGGCAGTGGGGTTCCGCAGGGCTCAGTCCTCGGGCCCGCACTGTTCAACGTCTTCATCAGCGACTTGGACAAGGGGGTAAAAAGCACCCTGTTCAAATTCGCAGACAACGCTAAGATGTGTGGAGAAGTGGGCATGCTAGAAGGGAGGAATAGGCTGCAATTGCACCTAGACAGGTTACAGGGGTGGTCTGATGAGAACAGGATGGGTTTCAACACTGATGAGTGCAGAGTACTGCACCTGGGGGGGAAGAACCAGCAGCATACCTACAGGCTGGGGAACTCCCTTCTCATCAGTGCAGAGGCAGAAAAGGATTTTGGAGTCATCATTGCTGCCAAGATGAACATGGGCCGGCAGTGTGGGGACATGGTCAGGAAGGACAACTGTACCTTCTCATGCATCCACAGATCCAAGGAGGGATACTCCCCCTCTATGTGGCATTGGTCAGACCACAGCTGGAGTACTGCATCCAGTTCTGGGCGCCGCACTTCAAGAGGGATGTGGACAGCATGGAGAGGGTCCAGAGGAGGGCCACTCGCATGATCAGGGGACAGCAGGACAGACCCTATGAGGAGAGGCTAAGGGACCTGAACCTATTTAGCCCCCACAAGAGAAGGCTGAGGGGGGGATCTAGTGGCCCTTTACAAACTAGTCAGGGGGGACCAGCAAGCATTGGGGGAGTCCCTGTTCCCCCGAGCACTGCCAGGAGCAACTAGAAATAATGGTCACAATCTGGCAGAGAGTAAATTCAGATTAGACCTCAGGAGGCACTACTTCATGGTCAGGGAGGCTAGGATCTGGAACCAACTTCCAAGAGAAGTGGTGCTGGCTCCTACCCTGGAGGTCTTTAAGAGGAGGCTAGACGAACACCTTGCCGGTATTGTTTGACCCCAGTACTCTTTCCTGCCATTGCAGGGGGTCAGACTTGATGATCTGCTCAGGTCCCTTCCAACTATGAAACTATAAGAGGTCCAGGTTCCTCAGTCTCTCCTCATAGGGCTTGTCCTATAAGCCCCTGACGATATGAGTGGCTCTCCTCTGGACCTTCTTGAGTCTATCAACATCCTTCTTAAAGTATGGTACCTAAAACTGGACACAGTACTGCTGACGTGAACACATCCAATCCATCCAAGTGACTCTGCACCAAACCAACATCAACAGGGTAGGCTGGTGTTCCTCTGATATCCATCTAAGAAACCATTAGGAGAGTTATCTTCACCCCTGTTCAGGAACAGAGGCAAAAAACTCATTGAATAGCTCAGCCCTGTCCCCCCTCTGTCACTAATTGCTCTTTCTTGTTCAGTAAGGGTCCTATGCTGCCCTGCACCTTCCTTTTACTCCCTATGTACCTAAAAGAAAAGACTTTTTGTTGTCTTTAATTTGTGTCGCCAGCCTTAGCTCTGCAGTTGCTATGGTTTCTCTGCCTCCCTACAAGTGCAGGCCAAATAGGTATACTCCTCCTTGGTAGCTTTCCCCTTCTTATATGCCTTCTTTTTTTCCCCCCTTAGGCTCCCCTGGATTTCCCTGTTTAGCCAAGGAAGTTTTTTCGGCTCCTTTCCCCCATACTGGGATAGTCTCCTTCTGCCCTGGCTGAACAGAGAAGTTCAGGAAAGCCCAAGGGCAAAGAAAGAGAGACATACACACTGTGGAAACAGGGGGTAGCTACCAAGGAAGAGTATACCTCCCTGGCTCGCACTTGCAAGGAATTAGTTAGGATGGCCAAAGCAGGATTAGAATTTAGGCTGGCAACAAAAATTAAGGATAACAAAAGTTCTTCTTCAGGTATATAGAAAGCAAAAGGAAGGCACAGGGTAGCATAGGATCCCTACAGGACAAACTAGGGCAATTGTTGACAGAGAGGGGGAACAAAGCTGAGCTCTTCAAGTTCTTTGCATCTGTATTCCTAGACATGGACCAAGACAAATCTCTTAATTGGATTATAGGAGGGACACCAGCTGACAAACTGTTAGCACAGACTTAGTGAACAGGCACTTGGAGGGGCTGGATGTGTTAAAAATCAGTGGGCCTGGATGAACTTCATCCAAGGGTGCTGAAGAAGTTGGCTAGTGTCATAGCAGAGCTGCTGGCACAGCTGTTCGAGGACTCATAGTGCTCTGGGCAGGTCCCGGAGGACTGGAAAAGGGCCAATGTGGTCTGCATTTTCAAGAAAGGGAGGAACCGGGAAACGATAGGCCAGTTAGTCTCACTTCTATCCTTGGGAAAATTCTGGAAAAGATCATTAAGGATCACATTTGTGGGAGCCCAGCAGGGGAAATAATACTGCAAGGAAATCAGTACAGGTTCACTGCAGGTAGATCCTGCCCAACTAACCTTGTTTCTTTTTATGACCAGGTCACAAAATGCTTGGACATAGGAGTCGAGGTAGATGTCATCTACTTAGACTTTAAGAAGGCCTTTGATATAGCATCTCATTCTGTTTTCATAAATAAAAACTGACAGGCTTTGATGTAGATGATTGCATGGTCAGATTGGTGGCAAATTGGCTTAGGGGTCACATACAGAGAGTGGTCATAAAGGGGTCAATAAAAATCGACCTGAAAAGATGTGGGCAGTCGAGTCCTGCAGGGCTCAGTCCTTGGATGGGTTATATTCAGTGTCTTCATCAATGACTTGGACAAGGGCATGGAGAGCACCCTGTCCAAGTTCTCAAATGATACCAAATTACGGGGCAAAGTTAACACACCAGGGATTAGGGAATGGATCCAGAAAGATCTGGACTGGTTGGAAAAATGGGCAGAACAAAATAGGATGCAGTTCAGCAAAGGGCACCACACTTCAAGAGGGATATGGAGAATCAGGAGAGGGTTCAGAGGAGGCCTGCAGGCAAGGCCCTATGAGGAGAGACTGAGGGACCTAGATCTCTTCAAGAGAAGGCTGAGAGGGGATCTTGTGGCTGCCTATAAATTCATTAGGGGAGGGCAGCAGGGAATAGGAGATCATCTGTTTACTAGGGAACCCCCTGGAGTAACTAGGAACAATGGCCACAAATTGACCATTGAGCAGATTTAGGTTGGACATTAGAAAGAATTTCTTCACAGTAAGAGTTGCCAGAATCTGGAATGGGCTTCCAAGGGAGGTGGTGCTCTCCCCTACCTTGGGGGTCTTCAAGAAGAGACTGGACAAGCACCTCCCTGGAACTGTCCTACCTCAGTGCTCTTTCCTGCCCCGGGCGGGGGGGGGTCAGACTTGATGACCCACTGAGGTCCCTTCGGACCCCGACACCCATGAATAAGTTGAGAAGGATCAAGACGACCACCAACGAGAAGCAGCAATGGGTGGTGGTGGTTGAAGACTCCGTTCTGCAGGGAAGGGAGGAAGTCATTTGCTTACCTGACCTCTTGTTTCAGGAGGTCCGCTGCTTGCCCAGAGCCCAGATGCAAGATGTCATGGAGGGACTACCAAGGCTCATCTGGTCCTCTGACAACTACCCCATGCTGCTCATCCATGTGAGCACCAATGTTACTGCCATGAGAGACCCTAAGAGCATCAAGAGCAACTACAGGACTCTGGGTGCAAGGGTGAAGGGGTCCAGGGTTTAGGCTGTGTTCTTATCAATCCTTCCAGTTAAGGGAAAGGGCCTGGGCAGAAGCAGGTGCATCCTGCATATCAACACCTGGCTGCGCAGGTGGTGTCACCAGCAGGGATTTGGCTTCTTTGACCATGGGATATCCTTCCAAGAAGGATTGCTTGGAAGAGGTGGGACCTACCTGATGAAGAGGGAAGAGCATCTTTGCAGACAGGCTCGCTAACCCAGTCAGGAGGACTTTAAACTAGATTCACTGAAGGAGGGGACTAAAGCCCTCAGGTAAGTGGGAAGTGGGAGACCTGAAGGAAAAGCAAGCAGGAGGGACAATAAGGGCAGTGTTCTCATACTTTCTAGGAAATCAGGGCAATTGACTAATTACCTCAGGTGCCTGTACACAAATGCATGGAGCCTGGGAAACAAGCAGGAAGAATTGGAAGTCCTTGCACAGTCACTGACTGTGATGTGATTGGAATGAACAGAGACTTGGTGGGAGCTCACATGATTGGAGCACTGTCATGGTTGGGTGCAAACTGTTCAGGAAGGAAGGCAGGGGAGAAGAGGAGGAGTTGCACTGTATGTAAAAGAGCCATATGATTGTTCACAGCTCCAGTATGAAGCTAAAGATAGGCCTGTTGAGAGAGTCTCTGGGTTAAGGTTAGAGGAGAGAGCAACAAGAATGATGTCATGGTGGGTGTCTGCTATAGACCACCAGACCAGGAGGAAGTGGTGGATGAGACTTTCTTCAAAACAGCTAGTGAAAGTTTTCTGATCATAAGCCCTGGTTCTCATGGAGGACTTCAGTTGCCCTGACATCTGTTGGGAGGGCAATATAGCAGTGCACAAGCAATTCAGGAAATTTTTGGAGAGTGTTGGGGGACAACTTCCTGGTGCAAGTACTAAAGCAGCCAACTAAGGGCTGTGTTCTTCTTGACCTGCTGCTCACAAATGGGAAGGATTGGTTGGAAATGTACTAGTAGATGGCAACTTGTGACCACACGATGATCTAGATCAAGATCCTGAGGAAAGCAAGGATGGAGAGCAGCAGAGTAAAAATCTTGTACTTCAGAAGACCAGACTTGACACACTCAGGGAATTCATGGGCAGGATCTCCTAGGAAGCCAGTCTGAGGGGGAGAGAAGTCCAGGAGGCTGGCTGTACTTGAAAGAAGCCTTACTGAGAGTGAAGAAACAAACCATCCCAATGCGCAAGATGACTAACAAGTATAGCAGAAGACCAGTTTGGCTTAGCAGGGAACTCTTCAGTAAACTAAATCACAAAAAGGAATCTTGGACAAATAACTAGGGAAAAATATATAAGCATTGCTCAGGCATGCAGGGATGAAGTCAGGAAGGCCAAAATGCACTTGAAGTTGCAGCTAGCATGGAATATGAAGGGTAACAAGAAGGATTTCTACAAGTATGTTGGTAGCAAAGAGGAGGACCAGGGAAAGTGTGGGTCCCTTACTGAAATGGGGGAGCCAAACTTGTGACAGAGAAAGAGTTGAAATGCTCAATGCTTTTTCACCTCAGTCTTCACAGGCAAGATCAGCTCCCAGACTACTGCACTGGGCAGCACAGTTTGGGGAGAAGATCAGCAACCAACAGTGGGAAAAGAACAGGTTAGGGACTATTTAGAAAAGCTGGACATGTACAAGTCCATGGGGCCACATGGGATGCACCCAAGGGTACCAAGGGAGTTGACTGATGTGATTGCAGAGCCACTGGCCATCATCTTTGAGAAGTCATAGCAGTCAGGAGAGGTCCCAGATTATTAGAAAAGAGCAAACATGTGCCCATCTTTAAGAAAGGGAAAAAGGATGATCCAGGGAACTACATCTCACCTCAATCCCTGGAAAAAAAAAATAATAATAATAATAATCATGGAGCAGATCCTCAAGGAATCCATTTCAAAGCACTTGGATGAGAAAAAGGGGACTAGGAAGAGTCAGCATGGATTCACCAAGGACATGTCATGCCTGGCCAACCGCATTGTCTTTTATGATGAGATGATTGGCTCTGTGGATGCGGGGAGACCAGTGGATGTGTACCTCAATTTTAGCAATACTCTCCCACAACATTCTTGCAGGCAAGCTAAGGAAGTACAGGCTGAATGAATGAACTGTTAGGTGGATAGAAACCTGGCTAGAGCAATGGCCTCAGAAAGTAGTAACCGATGGCTCGAGGTCTAGTTGGCAATGGGTATCAAGCAGAGTGTCCCAGGGGTTGGTCCTGGAGCTGTTTTTTTTCCCCAATATCTTCATCAATGACCTGCAAAATGGCATAGAATGCAAACTCTGCAAGTTTGACACCATATGACACCAAACTGGGGGGAGTAGTAGATGTTAGGGTGACAATTTGGATTACTGGGGAGCATTGGATCTGCAGCTGAAACAAGGCTTTAACCTGTGTGTCAGCAAAAAGCTTCCAACCACAAGGTAGAATGATGTATGAAAATAACCTTGCAAATGTTTAGGCAAGTAGTTTCTTTAACAATGGAATAGTGTGCAGGATACATGATTCCTTGTGTAAGAAGAACAAAATGCCAAGTATTGTCAGGAGATACGACAGAAGCCAGACCTTGGAAAGGCTGCTAGAGTCAGCAGAAAACCAGAAAGAACCAGCAAGTGACCGAGAGTACCTGGGTTCGTGGCCTTACGCATGCGCTCTTAGCAGAGAGGCATATAAATGAAGAAAATGCATAGGCAATTCTATGCTAATGAAGTAAACCAAGGCAGAGCAATGGGTGGAACCTGAGGAGGAACATTGGTGGAGTGAATGTTAATGAGCATAAAACAAGGTGTATAAAATGTGAAAAGAACTAATGTTCAGGGCTGCTCCCCGTGTTCATAGACTGGGTGTCTATGAGGGAGCTCGCCTAAAGCCATCTCCATTTTAAATAAAGCTGTTGCAAGCAATGTGTGCAAGGAGCGTTTGCTTCCCATCTGCTTTGGCTAATGGGAAGCAGGACCCATGGGCAATTGGATCATCATCTCCCTAGCTGTCGGGTGCCACATGGAGTCGGGGTCTAACAGTAGATATGCTGGAGGGTTGGGCTAGGATTCAGACTGACCTACACAAATTGGAGGATTGGGCCAAAAGAAATCCCATGAGGTTCAACAAGGACAAGTGCAAAGTCCTGCACTTAGGATGGAGCAATTCTGTGCATCAGTATAGGCTGGGGGCCAACTAGCTGGGCAAGAGCTCTGCAGAAAAGGACCTGGGGGTTACAGTGGACAATAAGCTCAATGAGCCAGTGTGCCCTTGTTGTCAGGTAGGCTAATGGCATATTGGGCTGCATCCCTGAGTGTGTCAAAGATATGTTGCCAGTAGGTCCAGGGAAGTGTTTATTCCCCTCTGTTCAGCACTGGCTATTCCCCTCTATTTAGCCCTCAGAATAAGCTTGGAGTAATCTAGGATAGCCTCTCAGGGTCAGATACAGGGTTTTATCCTATTCCACTGAATAAAACAGCAAATATCTTACTGACTTTCATGAGAAAAGGACCAGGTCTATAAGAAAAGTCCTCCCTTTCTCCCAAACATATGTTCCCCATGTTGAATGATTCAATTTATGGTAAAGTTATGCTTCAGAAGTGGTGGTGATGGCTGTTTCTTGCAAACCTTGATTAGATTCCTTAATTAAGAAATGTATTTCCCACACTGGGGCCTCTAAAATCTGACTGGTGTAAATACCCAGTAGCATAAAAGTAAATTGTTATTCATGCTGTAACACAGACAAGACAACCTCTGTGTGGGGCATGCAGCACACCAAGGAGGGGACAGACAGTACAGTGACATAGGGCAAGGAGCAGAAAGTAGGGAGCACAGGGCAGGAAGCAGAGTAATAGATTGAGTAGGGAAGAGAGAGTGTATAAAACTAATTTGTGAAACACCTGCCCAAAAAGTTGGCCCATACTACACTAAACAGTGCACATTTGAATAAATGAGGAAGCGAGCTGCCCACAACCCTCCCTTCTAGGAGATACTGGGCATGTCTACACATACCCCTTTTAAGCAAGATTAGCTTAAAATTACCATTTTAAAGACACATTCATGCACCTTAAAAATGACAATTTTATGTAAATCCCACCTGAATTTGATACCTGCATAAAGCAAGTATCAAATTTAGGCATGATTTAGTCGAATTAGCCCACGTGTAGACACTTAAAGCACATTAATGTGGTGTCTGTTCAAAGATGCACACTGAGTTAATGCACATTAGCACACCTGCATGTGGGCTAATGTGACTAAAAGTTAATGTGCCTTAATGCTCATTAGCACATCTACATGTAGATGCACCTAAATCACCTTAATGCACCTTAAGCAAAGGTGCATTAAGTTTAGACAGTTGTAAATACACATGTAGATGCCCACTGATACTGCCAGGCACGACAAGTAGGAAAGCAGATTATGTTCAACCTCCCTGCTTCTGAAACTGTTGCTAGAGACAAGAGAAAGCAGCCCCCCAGGCCTATAATAGACAGCTGGGGAGGGATAGTTAGGCCCATTGGTAACACATAGGTGGTGCATGTGCACCACCCAAGATTGGCTGTGCACCCCCTGGTTGTCAACTGGTCTGTACATTTAGAGATAGTCAGTTAAAAAAAAAAGATAGCCTGTCTGTAAAAATAATTGAGCCATCCATAAAAACTAGGATGTCTACAACTCAACTCAAGATCCATCATCTGTCTGAAGCTACCTTCATGTGTTGATGCTGGACAGAAAGAGGAGAGCAGCACCACCTGGTGTGTAAGCAGAAGCACTATTCAGCACCCTGCAGTGAACTGTCTGTCAGGGCTTTCTGGCCCATTGGAGCCTCTGCAGTTCTATTTCCCCTCCAAGTCCCAGCAATTGCTTGTGTACAAGGGTTGCTCAGCGCTCACCCCAAAAGTATGTACAGTCACATGGCCCTTTGGTCAAGATAGTGCTGTAGGCCAGGAGGATGGGGTGGGAAGAGACAGGACAGGGAAAAAATGGCAGAGGGTTGGAGTCTCTGCTGGGATAGAAGTAGCAGGACTGGAGGTCATCAGGTTGGGGAGTGGTGTGGGAAGGAGTCAGAACAGTGCACAGGGTGCAGTGGAGACAGGGTATCAAAAGTGGGAGTGAATAGGGACCTCTGGGTGGCCAGGGGTGAGGGGGTCATAATGTAAAACTATTGTTGCAGTTGAGCAGCATGGCCAACCCAAAAACATTATTTTCTGCAGACTTTTTACTGACAACCACACTTAAAAACAACCAACCAACCAAGCCACTATGATTGCTGTTAAACCCTTAAATTTAAATACAGCCCTTCTAACTTGTGCCTAGCAGCAAGGCAGTGGCTGACAGAAGAATTACACTTACAATACATAAAACATATCAGTAAAAACATGAGTCAGTAAAATTGTTTTACACAAACTGCAAACTTCTTACTAACAACCAAACTAAATTTTCTGGAGTTAGCAACTCTGATTCTTGCTTTTTTAAACAAAGGAAGAGATCCTTATACCCAGGCAATGGCTGGATGCATTTCATAAGGAAATGTATCAAATATATAACAAAGAGGACACCTGTCTGATGAGTGTGTGTGTCTGTCTGTAGGAAGAGGTGATATGCAAAGATAAGGATTTCTGTCCTTCTTGAACTGGATGAAGAACAAGATGGAGAGAAAAAATGAAGGATTTAAGGGAAACCTTTTGAGGAGAAGGAAAAAAAAGAGATACCTCAAGTCTAAGGGTAAGAAAGGCCCCCACACAGGGACTGGGGAACCATCAGGGTAAAAAAATCTAGCATGAGTGCTGACTGCTGGAACATAGAGAATGCCAGGAAAGCTGCTTCCAGTTAGAGTATTTTTGTTTTGTATTTCTGTCTCAATTTTTGTGACAGAAAGTCTCTTGGCTTTTCTTCTCACAATTTCTCTGGTTATAAAAGTGATTTCAGGTCAGCTGGCAGTAACAGGCACTCCATTTCCTTGGGGGAAAGCGGGCCCAATTTATTTTGCAATCCCAGGAGAACCAAGAGTCCAAGAGATCTGCCTCCATTAAGCTGAAAGATCGGTCAAGGTGCTGGTTAGGCTGAGGTCAGTTAGGGAGAGAAGTCCTCTCAGAAGCAAGATCCAGCCAGAGCCCTGAAGATATTTAACAGAACAGTAAGGAGAGGGTCCAGAGCTCTGAGGTTAGCCTACAGTGAGACCAGGACTAAGTACAGCCAGTCAAAAGCTTGAGGCTGAATCAATTCAATCTTCTCAGGTTAGTCCAAGCTCCATAGATTGACCCAATAAGCAAGTGAACAGACATTCGCTTTTGGATTCCAGAAATGCAGCCATATGCCTGCAGTGGCTAAAGCCAGAAGCTAGGGGATGCTAGAGCACAACTCTCTGCTTGGCAGACAGCTTGGGCCAAGGCTAGCCCACCCACCTTGTGAGGGGTTTGCAGAGATAATGCAAAGCAACCTGGGATGCTGGGGGATCATAAGTTAACTTGAATCTGGAAGGAATCTGGGACAGAAGTTCAATAAACCAATTTAACCTGAATCAGTTAAGTCTGATAGTAGGTCCAACCAGGTTCATCTTAAACTGGTTTTGGCCATTTTGAAAGCAGTTTGTATGCACTGAACTCCTGTTGTGTTACAAGTTTGGACCAGTTTATGATCATTTGTACACCAGTTTGTGTGTAATTTCTGTCCCTAGCCCAGAGGATTATCATAGAACACAAGTACCATTATATTTCCTCTAAAGGAAGCTGGGCCCATTTCCACAGTCCAGCAATTTAGTTGCATGTAAAACACAGGTTAAAAAGCTACCAGTCAGAAATTCACTAATCCTTTTCAAATCTGCTTTAATTGTATTTTGTCTTGGTCTGAGCTCTGTTGCTTACTTGGAGTTGTTCAGATAAATCACACTTAATGAGCGAGTAAGGACACATAATGCAAGAATTTGCTTCTGAACATTTTAAATGCAATTCTCTCATAGGCTGGTGCTTTGGAATGCATTGTGAAACTATATACATGTCAACAAAATCACTTCCAACTTGGAGAATAATATAAGGCATATAAATAGCTGAATTCATTTAAAGATGTGAATTCACACTTCCAGAACATGTTTTGCAGCTGCAGCCTAGCTCCAGTTTTTGATTCCATTAGTCCTTCAGAGCCAAGAGCCAATGCAAATTGGAGTGAAGTGGCATGAATAAATTACCAGCTAAATTCTAATTTAAAAACACTTCACTACTTCCTGGGGGTGCAGTAAGGATGGTTTTCTTTTCAGATTGCAGAAGGAAGTTCTTAAACATTTGGGAACTAGAAGTTAGGAAGAAAATAAATAAATAAATCTACCTTTGACTTGTAAATTTGACGATTTGCTATGGAAGTTATTGAGAATTAATAAATAGAAGATGCCATTTGATACTCTATAGGTAACAGCATTCACAGCCAGAGTTAGGTTCATCAGGGCTTTGGGCAGAGGCCAAGGCAATGGGCTGCTCCATCCTCCTACATGCATATTGGTTGACTTGCATCAACTGAGCCTGGGATCCTACCTCTTAAACTAGCTCTGAGTACATATCTATCAACATAGAAAAGTAGATTGTGTTTGTTTACTGCCATAAGCAATGCCCCCCCCATCTTATTTAAGAATGTGTTTATTTTATGCTCCCTCTCCACACTATAATTCCACTCCTGCAAACCCTTGCACATGTGCTTAATTTCAGTCCCACTGGGAATGCTTACAGCAGCAGAGTTAAATGAATGTGTAATGTCAGGATGGGAATCCAGTTTATTAAAAAACAGCATGTTGCTTGTTGCATACAGCCCTAGCTTTGAAGTGCTATATTATATATATTAGTGCAGTTTCTAGGTGCAGCAGCCCCTGAAAAATACAAAACTTTGTCAGTTGCCAGGTAGAATAAAAATTTTAATTAATTGTAAAACCACAAATCTGCGCAGGATTTCTGGTCACATCAAACCTGAGAAAAATCTTGAGTAGAGGTGATTCTATTTAAATTCTTATAGTAATCCCCCCAAAGTAAAATACTGTTATTTTCTATTTAAAAGAAAAATGTCAAGTGAAGATACTTTAAGACACAAGGACATTTAACATCTGGCAAGAATCCTAGAATGAGTCACTAAAGACCTGTGAACTGCAAACATGTGTTACAGTGAGGTAACTGGAATCCTTATTACTTGGTGTTATCAAAACTCTGTTGGGCACCAGCTTACACCTTTTCCAGGCTTGAAAAGAATTTCAGACATACAGTCTTTGCTCAAGCCTCTCAGAAGAGCTTGAAAGGGTTATTTCCTTTTTAATCCATTTAGTCTCATGTCACTACATGGCAAGACCTGCCAATGCTTTAGAACAGTCGGTAGAAAGGTTCCCATAAATCAAAGAACACTTGTCCATTATGCATCGCCATATGCAGAATGGTTGGACCTGATGATCTGTTTAGGTGCCTTCCGACCCCAAGTACTATGATACTAAGAACAGTCTACTCAAAAAATATTTGCGAAGTTATTTTTTGCTTCCTGCCACTCCCCCCCTTATGATTTGACATAGCAGCAAGTTATCAGCTCTCAACTCTAGAATTGTGGCACTGCAAAATACTTAGCAAAGGGGTCAGCCACAGTTTCCTTATAAAGCTCTTATGTGATAGTGAGCAGGCAGGACACTTGCCTTTTTTAGATTCATAAATTAATATATTCCAAATCTAAACAAAATGCACGCAAGTCAAGCTACTTCAGTGATGCATTTAGCCCTCCTTCATCTCATTAACTGCTTTAAGGAAAGACCACTGTGTCAGAAACATGACCTAAACTCACTCTCAAACCTAGGAGGGCCTAGTTTGTCTGCCTTAGCCCATCATAGCAAATCTTTCCATTTGCCACTACTTGCAGGCGAACATAGCTACATATACCTCCTAAACCCAAACAACAGTATTTGTTGACAGTTTAGAATCACAAATGTGGGCCTTGAACTTCCAACCTGCCATCGCTATAAAATGAACGTGGCTGTAACTCATAGGCTAGCAGATGTTTGAGGGCATTGCCTCTCCAGAGAAGCCAAGATGAAGATGCACAGCTTTGTGACATTGAATGCCAAATTCAGATTCATTCCGACTCATTTCAAATCTTTAGCACCTAAGAAGGTCTAAAATGACAGTTTCGTCCCAGCCTTTGCACTGGTCAAGACCCCCAGACTCTCCGAAGCTTCATCTGTACTAAAGAAATGACACTACTTCAGTAACTCTCAAACTGATCTAGAAGAATCAAGTGTATAGTCTGTCCATAACTCCACTTAAAACTAAACCATATTCAGCACTAGTACAAGTAAACCCACTTTTTTTTTTTTTTTTTTAATTCTAGGAAAGAATAGAAGACTTCCTTATAACTTCATTCCCACTTTTGGGCACTTTTACACGTGGTCCAATGCATTCTGGTTAGAACGCATTGGAGCAAACTCTGTTAATCAAGTCTGCTGGAGTATCAGAACACTGCAATGTGCTGTGGTGTCTTGTGTATTCAGCATCCCCACATATCAAATTTTTAGATCCAAGCGCCATGAATGCTTGTACACCAAGCATTTCTACCAGAAAAAGAAAGATTCTATCGATAGAAACATAATGCTTTTAGACACCCTAAAATTAGCCTACCAAAACTTCAGGCAGGTACAGCTTTGCTGCTTCTGATTTAGGAGGCAGCTCATGCAGCAGTGGCACGTACTTGAGGTCTCCACAGCCAAGCATAGCACCTTTAGCCAAGACATGGTCCCCAAAAAGCCAAGGGACAGCGGATTTAAAGACTGATTTACTTTCCACTCCTCGATGTGAGCCCTCTTCTTCACTGATGGCAATGAAAGGATTGTTGCATTTCAACCACCCATTCTGCCCCTATGCTGTGGTGAAATGGAAGATGTAGATTTTTCACACACACAGAGAACTGAAGAGAAGCAATTGTACACACTATCATACTTAATGCAGCTACTTACAGAAAGAAAAAACAGAAAAGAACAATATTTCTGATGAGCCATATAACAGCATTAGAAAGAAAATGCATTTCATCTGATAGAACCATGGACATCTTACCAACTCTCTCACAAACTAGCATAATACAATCCTAATGGAATCATATATCCACATTTATCTTTAAAAACCAAAACACTAATTATGGAGAGTACCCCTCACTAATTAGTTGCAAGTCAAAGAAGGGGAGGGGGAACAAAGAAAAAACACATACATTCTTATAAGGTTTCAGCAAGAATCTAGTTACCAGAGATGTGCATTTCCAGTATTTTCTTTAAGTATTGCAATTAATTATATACTTCATTTCCTTCACAACTTTCTTCTTGGCTTCCCAGGTTAAAATTCCCTTAAAATTATTGTAAATAAAGAACTCTCCTCCAATTCTGAAAAAGATTGGATAGACGTCAGGCTGTTAATTTCACTACTATATGCCAGGACTATAGTAAAGTATTTCCAGGCATAATCCAAACTGACAAGTTTATCTGCGGGAACTAGAATCCTTTGCCATTCTGAGAGAGGATGTAGATACATTTTTCAATTATTAATAAAGTTGTATGTCACAACAACTGAAAGAGAGATCATTTCTAGATGGGGCAACTGAAGCAGCAAGACAGAGGGGACTTGCCCAAGATCACTGTCCAAGTTAGTAACAGACCCAGATTTTGGCTCCCAAACAAGTTTTAAATAATATAAAATGTTCCATCCATAAATATTCTTCACAAAGTTCTACTTGATCTGTTGTTCTGGAATATTTTATCATTAGAAAAGGCTCTCATCAGCAAACAGGTTACCTCTCAATATCAGAGTCTAAAATAAGACAAGTTTATGTAGAATCATAAATCCTATCAATTCATGGATAGAATTAATATGTTAGCCAGGTTCTGGGAACGGGTCTTATAAATTACTAGTTATGGAAAACTCTGATGATACTAGTAGTAATTCAGGCATTCTTTTAAGACAATTCTCTATATTTAGGCCCTAGTCCTACAGTTAATTATATATCCACTTCACAGACCTGAGTCATTAATATCAATAAGGTCATTTATGTGATGGAAGTTCTGCAAAACACATAAGTACTAACAGGGTGGCAACACTGATTTCCCATGTTTTCCCTTTCTAGGGAATTTAGACCATCTCATGAATCAGTTAAGGGGGAAAAAAAAATCAGTTTTAGCATCTGATTTTTTATGTATTTATCCACTAAGCTCTTGTAATGAGAGTTCATCAAAATACCCAACAAGCCAAATGTCAAAGTCACTTCTTGCCATAACTTTCCTTATCCATAATGCATTTCCCCTTTAATATTTTACACCTATATGTTCTTTTACCCAATCTCAATGCCTTAAAAGGTATTTCTGAGAGCGACCAGCATCAGAATGCTACTTCAAACCTACAACCTCCTTTTGGAGAATCCAAGAAGTAACTCATATTGGTGTACCTGCATCTATCCTCATAATTCAGCATTATTAATCACTCTACAAGGATAAAATCAAGCCATTTGCATAAAGAAAATTTGGTTTTCACTCCCATCTGACTAAACCACTTCTTGATCAGCATAGAACATAGCATGTAATAACTTTGTGTATAGTGGAATACAAAAACTGGAATCAGATTTCTCTCTGAAGCATTTCCATGTTTAAAATGTTCTTTTCAGCTCACGCATCACTGACTCTGGAAGATACCTACAAACAAACATCTACATATACAGAGACTCCTACATAAGTATCAGTTTAGCCACTGAGTAATATTACATCTAGGGCAAAAGCCAGCAGTTGTTTAACAGAAAACAGCAACACTATACAGTACTTGGAAGGGGGAGGAACAATGCCAAAACCTAAAGAAACTATGAGCCTTTTTTCTGTAAGCAGCATTCAATCGCAGCAGTTATAAAGCGGGCACAATAACATAAAAGCATGTTTCTGTAAAAATGCCCCAATTCCATGCCCTGTTAAAGCTTACCATGTTCCTTCCTCTAAAACATCAGATCTTTTTCTTTCCTCTGCCACTTTATTCCTGACATTAAGATATTTACCCAGACTTGTCACACGTGGGCACTGATTGACTGCTCTTGTTTTCTGATCCTCAACTCAGAACACCTGGATTTTAATTAGCACTAGCTTGGAGCTCTGCTCTGAGCACATGAAGTGCTATAAAAAAAGCTATGAATAAAAGACACTCAACATTTGTTAACCTTTTTGATCATTTTGTTTTTATGTTTTTAACACAGAGATTATGTCCTTGGCGCTAGAGAAGAATGGAACACATATGTTGCCAGTGGTTTTACAGTTATGAACTAGACAACAAAGGAGACAACAAACTAGACAACAGGTCCTCTGTTCAGTTCCAGGTATCATAGTAAGTGTACTCAGGTGGCTTCAGACACTTGCATCCCAATTCAGGCCCTCACTTCTTCCTACATCCTCCTCCTCCTCCTATGCCTCAATCTCATGTCTTAATATTGTGCTGCACGGTTCATATGTATCATTTGTGGGTTTAGAGGAGGAGCTCTAATCATGCTGTTAGGAACAGATGAGCTGTATTACAATGTGAATGAAAGGAGAAGGAGGTAATTGGGAGTCAACTCTCTGCACAGCTGCTCAGAGCTGCTGTTCCTAGCCAGGTCCCCACAACCAGTTTCCTCCAACCATAATAGTTAAATTTGTAAAAGCTTCTTAAAAGGCCAGCATCCTTACACTAACCAGGCCTGACCACAGCCATCTCCCTTCCTATCTTTTGTACCTCACTCCTGGTTTTGTTTCTTCCATACCCAAGCTCATCTTTCTCTATGAATCTCTCTTCTACTTATTCCTATTCCTACCTCCATTTTCTTACTTTTGATTCTGCCCCTCTAGCTTCTTTCCCTTGAGCTCCTGCCCTAGCCTACTTTGCCTCTTCCCATTCCTCATCCTTCCACACATGGCCAGCACTGAGAGTAGACCAAAACATCTTACCTGGTCTAAGTTATGGTAGTGGTGGCCTTAGGGTTGTTGGGGCCCTGGGCAAGTGTGTCATTTGTGGCCCCTTAGAGGTTTAATTTTGATGACCTATAAACAAGCCGGACATTTTTTATTTCAATTTCACTTTGCCATATGCATGAAACTGCAATAAAGTATCTTAATACAATATTGATAATACAAATATTCAATGTAATTAATTTTTATTTTTATAAAATGTGGGGCCCTGGGAAGTTGCTTGGTTTGCCCTCCCTTAAGGCTGCTACTGATTATGAGGCCCTGTGCCAACACATTTTTTTTTTTCCAGTTGCTGGAAGCTTCTTGCAAGGAAAGCCCCGTTCATCCACAGCAACCCTATTTTCAATTGCTCTGGATAGCACAGATGCAGTCTGGTTAATGTAGAGGAGCTGCAGTTAACTGGAACATGCTCAATTCAAACTGAATCGTCAAAGATTTTAGCTGCCAAATTTTGATGAGTATGTGCAAAAAATTAAAAGTTTGTTTGCATGCCCCCCCCCCCCCAGCTCCTACCCAAAGTGTTGTAACATGGCTAAATTCAGTCAGGTGTTCATAGGGATAGCAAAAGGCCCAGTCATGATGCCAGAGTGAGTCCACTGCCATGTTTCAAGTTCCTAGCCCAACTCATTTAGGTACCAGAACTTCTCAACAAAATAGTTATAAGAACTATTTTAAACATGGTTTTAAAAAGTGTAATTTTCTTTATTCTTGTTTTCAGAAAAAGCTAAGCCATTTCAACTTCTCCCCCACACAATCAGTCTGAAATTACAGGGCTAAATCTTGGCATGGAAAACTTTAGCCCTAATAGGTACAGATTGGCAAGGTTACCAGCAGGGTCTTCTAATGGAAAGTAGCAGGGTACTAACTAGCAGCACTACCTGCACAACTTATTACAATGGGTGTCTGGAAGTATATACTCTCTCATTCAGTGATTTTCAACCAGAAAACTGTGGAACAGTGGAATGCCACCAAATCCTTTAATGGGTGTCACAAGGTATGAAGAGATAAGCAAATAAGAGCAAGCTCAGGCTTGTCCCTTCCTGGTTGATTACCTAACCCACTTCCCTGCCTCGCTGCAAGCAGGTAAGCACTGTAATATATAAGTTTGTTTTTGAAAGTGGGTGCTACACAATTCACAGAAAGTCACGGAGGTATGTCTGTAGCAATAGAAGCTATAATTTAGAAATTCTCCCTAACAGGAAACTGAGGGAACTGAGAATTTGGAAATTCTGTTACAGAGCACCTAGTTAGAGAAAAAAAAATGCTTGCAGAGGCTCATCTACTGTTCCACAATAGATTTTGTTATTAGTTCTTTTTCATTTTTAATATTCCTGTATGTATTGAACCCTGTGATCACTACCGTGGCCACACATGCTAAAGCTGTAAATTTGCAACTTCTGAATGAATAAATACATGCATATGGCGCTTTTAAGGAGACCATATTGCTGAAACTTTGCAATGAACAGTGAAATCAGTTAAAACAGTTAATAAGGAACATGGACTACATTTGCATAATACGTTGACCCAAATAACAAATATGGACCCTTATGTAATGTTTAACAGTTAGGGTAGAGGCAGTAGATCAATTCAGCTTTCTGAATTCCAGTCAGAAAGGCTGTTCCTTACAAACAGGAACAAGACTAGAAATGGTTCATTCAGTCATAGTCTCCCTTACAAAAGTTTGGAAAAAACCTTTAATTTCTCGAAATGTAGCAACACTTAACTGATAAAAAGCTTGTTTTTTTCCATAGCAATATATGCATGTGAGTTATAGAAAATTACTGCTATTGGCAAGAAGAAAATGGAAGCATTTGAGGTATGGTGAAGACTCTTTTGTCTCCTGGACAGAAAAAAGAGGGTAAATGTTTATGTTTGAAATCTTTCGGAGAAATAATCAGGTACTAACTTGTATTTTTTGGTAAGAAAAGGTGTAGAGATTAAAATAACCTGAAGAAAGCTACTGTGAAGAAAATGTGGCAGGTCACAGCCTATGAGATGGGGAAATGGGAGTATATTGTACCATGCCCCCAAAATCATAACACTATTTGTTTCCTGTTTCCAAAATGGAAGATAAGGAGATCCCCAAATTTCTCTCACAGGGCCTAGTCTTTGCAGTAATGAAAGTCAACTGATGAGTGCTTAAAGCAACTAATGGAATGAGAAGGCTTCCCAAAACTCTGCTGTGATATCACACAAATTCAGACATGAACAAACAACTTTACTTATTTTATGTTCAAAAGGAGATACAAAAAATACGAACACAGAGGAACTAGAAGAGGTGATGTTGCAGGACATAGTAGTCATCTTTTAATGGAAACAAATAAGGTAAGGGGTAGAAAACATGAAGGATAAAGAGGGAAATATTGTTCTTTTTTACCAATGAATTCTACTACCATCAGGATAGGATTGCAGGATTCATTCTTGCCTTCTGGCGATAGTGTGCTATCCCAATAAAACAAATTATTAACCAGGTAAAAAAATGACACTTAAGTTTGTAAGAACAGACTGTCACAGGGCTCTTACTTCCCCTTCCTCCAACATGCAACTACATTCCTTAAAATAACAGTCTCAAATAATCCAAGAATCTTCTCACTCTCAGCTTCAGATCTACCCAACCTTTTTCCCCTTTGGTACACAAAACATCTGGATCTGATGAACTGATATGGTGCAGCTGTCCAGACCTTCCCTGCACATAACCCCTTTCTACCTGATTCCTATAGATGTACACATACTCAGAGGAACTGAGACTGAGTCCCAGTCTTTCTGGGCAGCTCTTGTATTCTTCTCATTCTCATAAGACCTGTATTGGTTTTACTGATCTGTAACAATGAAGGAATTGACACCAACACCAAAGCTGAATGAAGTCTGATGATTTCACTCCACAGGACTTCATGAACAGTGTCTTTATTCGCAATCCTCAGGGTCCTCCCCATCTAGAGATTAATGCTCTGAGGAATATAAAATGTCAAAATACAATCTAAAAAAGCCAAGTTTTTTTGTTTTGCTTCCAACCTTTCAAAGTAACGAATTTCACATGATTTAACTTCAGTGTGGGCCCACATTTACTCAGAAGATTCATGAAGCTTAATGATCTTTCAACAAGCATTGTCTGAGTTTCGAAATTGTTAGAAAACCTAAAACCACAGGAGCCTCACAGGTTTTTGGATTTTTCCGCAAATAATTGGCCCAATTTCAACAGCTAATTTGTAAAGCATAGCTGACAGACCAGCAATGGTGGCTAGAAGCATAATCCTAGGTCTTAAATTCCTGGCTTCAGACAGACATTACACACAAACTGGTTTAAGTGATCAGAAACTGGTTTAAACCTGTAACAGAACATAAGTTCAGTGCATGTAAACCAGTTTCAAAATGGCTGAAATGGGTTTAAGATAAACCTGGTTGAATGTAGTATCAGACTTAACTGATTTGGGTCAAACTGGTTTATGCAATGTCTGTTCCAGATGCGTTACATCAAAGTCTCTCAGCATCCCAGATGCTTTGTAGCCATGGCCTGGGCTGGGCTGTGCTCTCTGCTCCAGAAAACAGAGCTGGCCCTGCCCCTCTGCTCCCTAGCCAGAGCTCCAGCAGAGACTGTGGGCATAGTAGGGTCTTCTTAGTTTCCCCCTGCCCCCTTGCTGCTTGCTGCTCAAGCAGAGATCCCCTCCTCCCTCCCTCCCATCTCCCACAGTATGGACCCCAGCCCCATGACCGCTCACAGTCATGCCACCCCCATGCTAGCTAATGTTGAGGGATGTCTGTGTGCGTGTGTCTCTAATTTTACTGGGACAGACAGAACAGTGTCAGCTTAGTGCTTTTTGGAGCTTATCAACAGGTCAGCTGGTAACATCCATCCATTCCTTCCTTGGAAAAAGCTGTTTAAGAAGAGCTTGAACTAATGAGAGGGGCTTTTGTTTCGCTGATGAGCTGATAAACACTGTGTTATCAGTTCCCCGCAGGCAGTATGAAAAAGCAGGGAAAGGGATATTGAAAAGCTCAATAACATTAACAGATGCCTTTGCCTCAGAGTGCTGGCTGGGGGCAGGCAACACCCTGGCCCCTTAAGCAGCAAGTAGGGAAACACCCTTCCCTAATCAGAGTGTCCTGCTAGGGCCTAGCCAAACATACCCTCAGCTCAGCACTGCGGAAGGGAATGGAGGGCTGCTCTTGTACCCCCGAGCTTCTAGCCTGAGCGACTGCAGGCATATGCCTGCATTTCTAAAGTCCAGAAGGAACATCTGTGCACTTGCAAAGTGGTTCAACCTAGACAGGTTAGATTAACCTGCAAAGATTGAATCAATTCAGGCTTTTTGAATTTCTGTCCCTAGCCCTGTTGGATTTGCTTGTTCTTAGAACTTTCCCAAATTTCCAGGCAAAATTCAAACTAATTGTGAACTCTTCTTGAGGTATAAGAAAGTTATGTTAATTTCCACTATTTCCTACTATTTTTATATTTTCTCAGCTTCTGCCATACCCTTTTTGTTTTCAAGCTTTCTCCACAACCACAAGCATTCATTCCTGGAAATCTCACAAGACAAAAAAAATCTCATGAGATAATATTTAAGCCAGTTGAAAATCACAAGAGGTTTAGACAATTTAAGCAGCTTTGTGTATGTATCCAAAACTGTGGATGCTTAAGGAGATCTGAAGTCACTCTCTAAGCCTCTAAAAGCCACCTTTAATTATATAGCCATCCCATACTGAATCTGGGAAGATTTCCAAATCTTTTTGTGGAACAATTTTTTACAAAATGTGCTCCTGTCACAAATGCATGTATATTTATACTCTGAAGATAAGCATACACTTCTGCATGCAAACCATATAGCGGTATAAAATGACGCAAAGTTTTCCAGGCTCAATAGATTCATGCACAAAACTAAAAGATCTAATTTATCAATTTTTCTTTATGTATCTGACATGTTTATGTCAGCAATGGTTCCATAAGGTATTAGTCAGTAGCTTTTGGGGATCCTGAGATAACGGAGTGATCAGCCAGTATGAGCAGTGAGGTGTCGGAGATAGCCGGAGCCATATGGAACCCAGCTGTTCATATGCAGAAGATGGACTTACTGTCAACACAAATGCTGAGGGCAGGCAAGGGAGTTTGCTCACATAGTTAACTGTTTTTCACATTTGTAATTGATAAAGACGAAGCCTTTGCCTTCCAAGTAAATACTTTTGTCAGAAAAGATGGCATCTTTCCCATGGTACAAGGTTTCTTTTTGAAAGAGCACTATTCTTTTGGAATGTCAGGTACTCTTGTATGAATAATGAATAGGTTGAGGTAGTATTTATGTCAACTTCTGCTATAAAGGCTTTCCCCTGAGTTTGTTACCATTTTTTCAGTCTTTTGGGATTTATTTCTTGACTTGGAGAGCTCTAAAACAGTTGTACCACATGTCAATGCACATTTGATATGCAACAGAATCTCTAGGCAACAACTAAAACTGAAACTGAAACTGCTGTGGAATAGGGTTACCTCCTTTAAGAGATCACTGATTACAAAGGGAGTATTGTACCCCTTATGTACAATCACATAAAAATAATACTGTGATCTGATTTACTAACATGTACTAAAGAGTAATTGCTCTTTTAAAAAAGCTGAGGCAAAGTTGTACATAAAATGGAATGTTGCACATTTTTACTGTGGTTCCTTAATACCAAAACTTAGTACTAAATGAGAGAGATTTCAGACTCATCATCACAAGATACTCATGGAACCCGTACAATTCCATCTCTGAAACTTTATACAGGACTTGGAAAGTATAGAAAGAGTCTGTGTATTAAACTTTTTGGAGTTCTATGGAAAGAGAAGTAGTGCATGCCTTGAGCCTGGATCATTGTAGGCAGTGAAGATTTTGCCATCAACTTTAGTCTGCACAGCTGCAGGCCTCGAATCCCAGGCCAACCTTTTTAACTTTAAAGCCTGAATAATCCCCTAAATTTACACTCAGTTAAAATGATCTTATTCTGAAAGCTACCAAGTACCCACAGCTTTACTGCCATAATAAAATAATAATACAGGCAACCCCCACTTAGCGCTCCTAATTGGTTCTGGAAAAACTGAGCGCTAAGTGAAACAGCGTTAGCAGAACCCATTTGCCCATAGGATTTAATGTAAATAAAGATAATTGGTTCTACACCACCTGCTGACCCAGACCCTGTGCTCCTGCAGCCGCACCCTGGGCCCTGCTGGTCCAGGCCCTGCACTCCTGCTGGCCCTCTCCTGGCAAGGCACCATGCAGGCTCTGCCAGGGAAGGCATCAGCTCCTCCCGGACTCATTGTTCCCCTGTGCACAGCCCCAGCCACCCCACCCCATGGGGCCTGAGTTGGGGCTCTGGTGCAGGGTGAACAGTGGGGGCACCCACCTGTCCGTGCCAGCTTGCACTGGCTCAGGCCCTGCACTCCTGTCGGCCCTGGCATTGGGCCCCATGCTCCTCCTGACCCGCTGGCCCAGGCCGCAAGCTCATGCCCCCCCATCCGCCCCTTCTTGCTGCTGCTGTTGCTCCTCCCCACCTGCTGGCCGCTCCAGCACCATGTGACAGAGCAAACCCTGTGCTCCTGGGCCCCACTGGCCTGGGCTTCAAGCTCATGCCTCCCCTTCTCACTGCTACCACTCCTCCCTGCCCAGTACAGTATGCTGGAGTGGACCCCGGGCTCCTGCCACCCCTCCCTGGGCTCCTCCTGGCTACCACTCACCAATTCCCTCACCGCTGCCACTGCTTTTCCCCACACCCGTGCTGAACGTTATAAAGAAACACTCAGTGCTGAGTGAAACTAGGTAGGTATTTTAAATGAACATTATAACGAAACCAAGGTAAGCGAGGGTTGCCTGTACTGTAAACACAGTGCCCATAAGCACACTCACAACCATCCACCCGAGATAGCATGAACAAAATTGCTACTGTCTGCATTCAGTGTCATTAAAGTGCAAAATAAAAGAGGAATTAATATTTTATTATAGCAGTTAGCAATAAGCCAACGTCCCTGCCATTTTCCCAGTCTTTTTCTGGTGGCCCCGACCTTTGCTGCTGATTAGCCAAGGGACCCAAGTGGTTCCACCCTTCACTACTGATTGGCTGAGGAGGCTATGGCTCTGACCCTCACTGCTGATTGCCTGAGGGGGCTGGTGGTCTTGCCTCTAATCAAGATGTCCTGTATGCTAGGGATGCATCAGTGGCCACCCTCAGGAGGTCATGGCCTGGCTCCAATTACTTGTCATGCAGGATTTAGGCAGCAGGGAAGAGTGGCAATATTACCTGTCACTACTTCCCACCACTAAACTTCCCAACCCATGGGGCACCCCTCAGGCTGGATTCCAAGGCTCCATGGGCCACATTTGACCTGCAGGCCAGAAGTTAAGCACAAATTGTGTTATGGAAATAATCACATCCTATAGTAATTTGGCATTTCTTCTTTGAATTGCAATTAACAATCATCTTCATCAAGTAATAATGAGAACTCTCAGAAAGGCTCAGCCATTTAGGAATACAAACATGAAGTATTTTCATAAAAGCGTTTATAGAAAAAACAGGTTAAGATGAAAGAGAAAAAAATCTGAGAATTAAAATGTGCTAATACCTCATGGTATTGGGTTCAAATTACACTTGATGCCACTCTCTGACTTTCATTTTTGGCTAATGATCAGAGACTAAAAGATTCCATCTATTTATATGTACTAGATCAGTGGTTTCCAACCATTTTTTCATTTTCAGATCCCTAATATTTCAAATGGAGCTGCAGAACCTTTTGAATTGTAAGAATGGGTATTCACATACTTGTCTGATCATTTTTGTCTTTCACAGACCCCCAGGGTCAGCAAACCAGAGGTTGAAAATCACTGTCCTAAATATTTGCATTCTTCTCCTATTGCCATGATATCTGAGCACTCCATTTTTTAAAAATCCCCAGAGAATGAAGTGTTAACTCCATTTAATTGATGGAGAACTGAGGCATAGAAACATCAAATGATATACTCAAATCATACAGCAGGTCACAGGCTTGTATCTCTGTCCTTTCCTTCCTGCTACAGTTTGACATTATAGTGCATCCAAAAACTTGTTCTGATAGTCATCACTTGGAAGCTAATAGGAGCAGAGGGTTCTAAAAGGAATTAATGAATTCCCAACAGGTCCCCTGCTATTGATGATTTAGTAAGATTTTTGAATTATCTGTGGTCCTCAACTATCATTAGGCAGTCTCATACACAGACCTTTTCCCAAATTAATTCACTGGGGCCAGCACAACGACAGTGTTACATGATTTATTGCATCAAAAAGGGCTTTACATTTTTACACCATAGCAGTTCAGGGAGACATGCAAGTTTCACTATTGTATGCTGGCAAAGTAAAGCTCCTGTGGTCTTAATGAACAAAATTGTTGCCAGCGGTATAACAGACTGGTGTCATCGCTGAGTGAAGGGGTGT